>NW_028277166.1:18708928-19009285 GCF_051122295.1 Plectrocnemia conspersa | reverse complement strand
ACAGCAAAAATATAACGGGTTTCATAAATGGAATAAAAAAACACCTTCGTACATTTAGAAATAAATTATAATATTAAGACTTTATTATTGTATATTTTTATTTTTTATTTCTGTTATGTATTTTTTATATATTTTTATATATGTTTACTAAATTTGTTAGATGTAAAGATTAGCTATTAAGCTAAATAAATTAATAAAATAAAATAATAATAAATAAGTACCACTGAAAAAAATACTCTTTGTTTGGAAAAGATGCGCAATAGGTAGACAATTCATACAACGCAGTTTATAATATTATTGTTCTTCTAGCCTTTGGGGACCGATCGCTATCTAGACCGTTTCTATATTAAGGCGTGAACATAGGTGTGTCCAAGAAGCGATGCAATTGGCTCGCAAAGATCCTTATCTGCGATTTGTCAAAGCTGTATCGAACCAGCATTATAAAATATGTAACACCTGGTCACAGAGAGAGCGACGCAGAAGGGAGATGCCCGCGTAGGACTCGTTAAGACTGCATGCGATTGAATGACATTTTCATAGCAATCTGTGAGAAATATAATAGGGAAATTGGTACTTCCGCAGCTTATATGTACGTACCGCCACTGATATGCATCTAGAGAAAAAAATAAATGGGTTAAGCATGGTGAATAAATACGAATTGTGTAATATTAGATCCGGGTTCTACTCATTGTATTAGTAGTCTATGCAAAACTGAGTTTATCTCATGATTTAATGATGCAATCGTACGGCGCTAACATTTGTATAATAGCAATTCATAATATGTGCATGTTTTTTGCTCTTTTCTTCAAAGTTCACGCTATTCGTGCGCTTCTTCAACCTTTTTCGTTTTGTTCATATAATATACGATGAGAGTAATTTAAACGCTTTTTACACTTGCTCCGACGCATTAATTGTATTTTTTTCTTTCTCGCATATAAATGACGAATGTGCACGCCACATGTGAGGAAGAAGACGTCGAACAACTTTTTCTCTCAACGAAGCACAAATTGCTTTCTCTATATGGTTTTCCTCGTCACGCTTCAGCGTCGAAGATAAATTCAATTTATACCGTCGTTTTCGATTAATCTGATAATATTATAACGCGTGTGGCCTCATCAGTTAATTAATCGCTCGGCGTTAAACGCAAAAACAATGTCTCGTTAGATCCACCACGTCTGCAGTTTATCTTTTGAAATGTGTCACAAGACGAGCTGTATCTTGACAAGTTACGAGAAATTTTATTTAATTAATCAACATGAGATTTATCTCAGCGCGACGTTGAAAAACCGCAAACAATAGACGTTGTCAACATGCCAATTTCGGACAAATATTTTCTCTGTTAAAATATGTTTTAGACGGCATTAACTTTGAGTTGACAAGTGGTGCAATAAAAAAACTACAATGAGGCTATTAGCGAGTGCCAAACAGGAAAACCAGAATGCAAAACATACAACGAGACACTGGTAATAACATAATGTATGCAAGAAAGTGCGACTCTGGAGGAACGTACAGATTTATAGATAGTGGTGGAACACGTCCGGGATTTTGCTCAATTGTTATTCTCCAACTTTATAGCTCTTAACGTTTAAAACTTATATATTAGTGGGTGTGCAAGCCGTAAGAACGGAAATAAAGAGGTTTTTACAACCTATGTCGTTATAGGTTTAACTTATTTATTGAGCATAAGTAATATAGTTGCACGATAGTTTTATTTTTAATAGCTATTATTTGAAATAAATTTATTTTCTTTTGTTATAATTAATTCATTATTTAAATAATCTACCACTTTTTTAGTCATTTCACCAATACTATATTGTTATATCTTATTATATAATTTATATAATAATTTTCTAGGCTTAAAAAGCACGTATAATTGATAATTACCTTACATTTTTTAATAATTACCAAAACAATACAGCATAAAGATTTTTTTGTATTAAGGTCCATATAAAATTTGTGCTAAAAATGGAGTAGTGTAATTCATGGTTTTATGATTCAAAGATAGAAGTAAAAAAATGTTATAATATTGTTATATATTTATATATTACAACTCTTTGTTTATGTGGGAGCAACGAACTTACATACGAGTTTTGATCCAGAGGGTCCTTTTTATGGACCAACACGACGAAGCACCCCTTTCTTACACCTAATTAACATACTTATATAAATAGGGGAATGTCCTTCGTTCGTCAGCATTCATATTGATAAACATTACAACTCTTTGTTTATGTGGGATCTATGAACTTACATAAGAGTTTTGATCCAGAGGAACCACCCCTCTCTTACATCTAATTAACATACTTATATAAATAGGGGAAAGTCCCTTGTTCGTCAGCATTCTAACTAATAACTTCAAACCTCACGGTCAGTCATCGTCTGATGACCGACCCCCCCCTAAATACCGATTTTCATCGAGCTCACGCGAAAATATAACATAAAATTGGTGGCAGCGGTGGGATTATTGCGGATTAGAGTGTGTACGTTGATTTGTACGTGCCACTGGAATCGACCACTCATCAAGAAGCCGACATCCAGAATCCTGAGGGATCGTCCGAGGACCAGTTCATCACTGTAGTTGGCACTACATTTATATCATTCGTCATCACTAATTTTCTGCGTGGTCATAACGTCTACGTGGTACTTGAGACGGTGGATTAAATCCTTTAAAGAGACCAAGAGCCCATAACAATTTCTACGAGACAAGCGGACTCGATGAAGATCGGACAATAAACCAATAACAACATCAATAATTCTGAAAGGAGGCTACCCATGCTGAGCCAAGCAGAGAGCGTCCTTTATGAGCCAAGCTGAGAACATCATCGCTGACCCAAGAAAGGACCATATTCGCAGAGCCACGCAGAGGTCATCCTTAAAGAATTCGCATCAAACTATCAAACCCCGAAAATCAAAAGGAAACTGTAAGTACAAACGGTTTTATTTTGATTATCAGACAATATTTAAATTTTAATGCATTTAAAAAAAATATATATATTTAAATACTAATGCTCTTTAAAATTATATTTATATAAATTTATTTTTAACGTGAAATTATTTAAAAAGAAAAAAAAGAATAAATTCTTAATATTTTATAAATTGCTATAAAAAAAAAGATATTTTCATTAAATAATTATTTGCTCTAAAAAATATGAATAAATGTAATTGTTCCTTAACTCAAAATAATTATCTACAAATATCACGTTATAATTCATGATAAAAATATCTAAAACAAAATAATAATAATAATTAAAAAGTAAGGTATTAAAATATTAATTTAAGTAATAATTACGTAATCCTAAAAATAATATAAAGTAAAATAATAAATTATAAGCTTCTGTTTTTAATTGTTGATAAATATCAAGTAATAGTTTTTTTTTTAAATAAAAAATATGAAAGTAACGTAACGATATGTTTTTGAAAAATAATGGGAAACTATAATAAAATATTTATAAAAATAATAATTAACAATTTTAAAGAAGATTTGCTTTTATTTATTGGAATCTTTTAATTTTAAATAATATGGTTAAGGATCGATATTCGTAAAAAAAAATATATAATAATAATAATAATAATAATAACAACTATAATGATGATATTAATTTATATTTAAAAAAAAATAATTATGAAAGAATAGATCGCTCATCGATCAAGGAGATTTGATGTAGCATTGAATATATTAAGGGACGAGCCGTACAGGTCGTCACCATTTTATTAAGGGACGAACATATGAAGTTCGCCACCATTTCGTCATAAAAAAATTAGTATGACAGTGATTGGTGTTATTAACCCAGGGAGAGGAATCAGCAGTACGTGCGCCACTACTGGAGGGAAGCCATCACAAATTAAATTTGCTGTCAGATTCTGAGGAACAGAACAGTCAAATAATTTTTGATCTATTCTATTTAAAAGCAAAAAAAGAAATGCTTATATTATATATGTCTCGAAATAACAGAGATAAAATCATCTAATTTATTTAAAAGCAAAAAAAATAAATGCTTCTATATCTCTCAAAACAGCAGAGAGAGTGTTAATTATTACGAATATTACGATTTTCGCGATAAATAAATATTCGCATCGATCCTTACTGTATAGAAAACAATTCCTATTAAAAAAAATAAAAATTTATAAAAAGTATAATTGAAATAAAAATAAATATTCGAATAAAAATAATAAAAATATAATTTGTTCAATGCTAACCTAATTAAATGTATTTTGCTAAGCTAAAGAGTTTGTTCAAAAAAAAAAATTATTGATTAATAATATTAATAATTAAATAATATTTGTTATTTAAAATAATAATAAAGTTCACGATATGATGATAATCTAAATATCATATTATAATCATTAAAACTTCGTTATACAATTGTTTAATTAAATTGATTAAATTGTCTGATGGTCAAATGTCGTTTGTAAAACTAACAAATTATCGTAAAATGTATTGTAAAACTAAATACGAAAAGAAATGTTTATGTATAAAATACCTGAAATTACTATGTTATGTCTAATATCGAGAATGCGAAATTTTAACTTTGAAGCATATTTAAAAAATGTAATAAATAAAAACGTAACTGGATCAGAATGAATAAACATAAATGTATTATTATTAATTATCGAATTAGCGAATTATGTTAAAATATATAATAAAACTTTTAAATAAGCCGTACCTTTATAATTAGAAATATAAATTGAAATATTCATATATTGATGATATTTTAGCATATAGTATGTCTAGTATAAGAAACTAAAATTTAATGTTTGCATCAAATATATAAATGTTATTTTGATAAACTTACGTATGTTTTTGAGCTATATCAGCCATAATTATATAATTAAAAAAATTAAAATAAAATGTTTACGTTTTACATATATTGTAACTTTAAAATCACATAAGTATAACTAAGAATTATTAAAAAAAAAAAACAAATTATTATTTTATATGTTACTAACAATATTGCTACAGGTAAAATAACAAAAATTGTAAAATTAACAATAATATTTTAAAATTAAATATGTCCAAGTTTATATAATGCTAAATACAAAATATAATTTTGATGTATATTTTAAAACATGTATAACAAATTTGTAAATCAGAAATTGTAAAACGTGCGTCTTATTATAAATTTAAATAATTGTAAAATGTAAAAAAATGTAAGCAAGGTGCAAAATCAGTATTTGGTGTTTATCCAGTAAGGGAAAAGATTTAAATATTTTTTGTTTATACAGATTCACTAATTTCATCGGGAAAATTAGTTCATTCTAAGGGTGGGGGTGTTATATATTTATATATTACAACTCTTTGTTTATGTGGGAGCAACGAACTTACATACGAGTTTTGATCCAGAGGGTCCTTTTTATGGACCAACACGACGAAGCACCCCTTTCTTACACCTAATTAACATACTTATATAAATAGGGGAATGTCCTTCGTTCGTCAGCATTCATATTGATAAACATTACAACTCTTTGTTTATGTGGGATCTATGAACTTACATAAGAGTTTTGATCCAGAGGAACCACCCCTCTCTTACATCTAATTAACATACTTATATAAATAGGGGAAAGTCCCTTGTTCGTCAGCATTCTAACTAATAACTTCAAACCTCACGGTCAGTCATCGTCTGATGACCGACCCCCCCTAAATACCGATTTTCATCGAGCTCACGCGAAAATATAACAATATATCTAAAATAAATATCTCAATTCTTTATCATATAAAAATGTATTACCTAGCTCCATCTGAGATAGATTCAAATTCATTCTTTATTCGTTATCAGGGCCGCCAAGAGCGATTCCGGGCCCCGTAAAAACAATGATTCCGGGCCTCATGACAAAAATGGCACTTTATATATTTTATAACATCATAATATAATTTAAAAAATATAAAATTACAAATAAATGTAAAATTAACCACCGTTGCGACATATTTTTTGAAAACATATTTTATGCGAAATATTTTAATTAGGCATTGAAAACTTCAGACCGGTCGCTGTTCCTTCAGCAGCTACTGAGTTGTTTGCTATAATTATTTACATATAAATCAACAATCAAGTATACTAACAAAACAGATTTAATCCGCGTGAATAGCATGTAATCGTCTATAATAAGTAGACCTAGAAATGGCATGTGCAAATGTCATGTCATGGGAGAAATTACAGACACACGTGTATTTTCTGTTTTATAGTATACATAAATATGTATATAATATTGAGCATTTTATACGCCTTATATAGGTGTAGGAATACATTATTAAAAGCATTAATTGATTACTCCTATGGAAAATTATGTGTTTAATCATGCGTGTATCATTTTTACGAGCCAGAGGAAATAAGGTGATACAAATCGCTCATTTTCCGTCTAGACTGGACTTAACGAGTTTTGACACGCACGCTTTTATCATTACAAATACAAATAGTCAATTCGATTTTTGCGAATGTGGGACGAGTTTCTTCGGTAGCTCGCCAAGGTTCATGGAACGCACGCGATTTCTGAGCGTTTTCGCAATGCGCGTCACCTTTAACCCTTTTATGTATTATGTATTTAATATAATTTTTTTAAATATTCTTGCTGCATGACTTTTTATTTATTTATACATTAAAACTGGTGTTTATGACCAACAATTATGTTCGCTCATTAGCGTTCCAGTAATAATAACTAGACAAGTCCGAAAGGCTTAGTCCTCTTCAGTCGTTCTTTCAATATGTCCACGTTGAGGAGTTTGTTGCCTCGATGTTGACGTGCTGTTGGAGCCTCGTTTCTTGTTTAGCTAAAAACGTTTTATAGCACTGGCGACGTCTTCAACACAAGTCACGATATATGTAGCATTCACAGTGTTTCAAAATAAATAGTATGCCGTAGACCCAAACTAGTTCCAGGATTTGATTGTATATCATGATTTGGTTGTATATTGATAGGAGTTTCTTCCCATAAGTCAATACAGTAACGCGACTTGACGCAAAAAATAAAAATAAATGCTTTTTTTTCGTTAAAAGTAAACCACATTTGTGGCCCGTGAACTTTAAAGACTTCTGTCAATAAATGTTTACTATTATTTAAATAGCACGACAAATATTTGAAAAAAAAATATATTGCTATTTCTTTACCCTATTTTTTCTCCCTCTTCCATACCTTCCTTAGCTTTATTCTAGATCTGAATCCTTCTAACTTTACTCTTGATTCTAACATCACAACTAGCAAATATTTTTTTTCTTTCTTAGAAAAGTGTCTAAATAATTATAGTATATAATTTTCGAGCAATTTTGGTAATTCAAAACGTGAATCCTGGTTTTAAAAATAACATATTTTATAACCCTTTCACTGCAGCTGATATTTTTGCGCGCCATTTCGAAATTTACTAATCTGTGCGGGAGCACCTATTTATACCATACGTTATTTAAATAAAATTGCAATAAGTTTAAGTGTTTTTAATAAAATTAAAATATCAAAAACATTGCGATCCAATAACCGTTTCTAATTTGTGCAAGTAAAAATTTCACTGAATAGTCAAACTAGATACTTATAAGAAATAAAAAAAATATTTTATTTCAATCCAAATTCAAGGAATAGAAGTAGAGTAGAATCGTTGATCTCCTCCCATTTCCCTGATCGTATATAAGCCGTAACGCTGCTCATATAAATTATTTGAAGTTCACTTTTGCAGAAGATGTGTAACGTAGTTTGAGAACCGGCAAAAATCATTGACATAATTAATTTGAAATTATTATATAAAATTAAAATTTTATTGTAATTATCATATTTATAAGCAGATTATGTATATACAAACATTATACATTTGATCTTCATCGTCTACAAAAATAAATTCAAATGACGCATATATGCGTTCCCCGATGTTAAAGTTTTATAACTTATAAATTAACCATATAAATGTTATAATATATGACACTGTTTTCCCCTCGGTTAAAATAAAACTGGGTGGATAAGCATGACACAAACGTACTTTATTACATAGGCCAGCCTCAGGCGCCGAAAGGGTTAACGTCTCAAATTCGCACGCTTTCGCCCGTAATGTATGCGCGCGCCAAGGTCTTTGGGCGCACTCCTGGCGCCGCCGTTCGCGTTATCTGACATTTGCATCTGCGATGGGGTCTCCAACACGACGATGATGATCCATGCACATGATCCAGAGAGAGCGATTGCACTAATGTGCCTACGGTGCCAACGTTTTCAAATGTTACATTATCGTCATTTGCATATTGGACCAGAGGCATTAATAGCGGCATCGCATGGCGCCGTTTCGCCATCGGCTATCCGGTACTCCTATTATAATTATGTGCATAAGTACAATATGTGTCAGGTGAAGCCTATCATACAGCTGGATGTAGGTAGTGTTGAAAATGTGTCGTATCCTGTGTGTATACAGGTTTCAAGTGAAGCATTAAAAAATAAAACTCTTCTCACCTCTCAGGTTCAAATTGTCGTAAAAGGTTACAGAGGATTGAAATTGAATCTCTCGGTACTTGATTGATTTGTGAATGAGCTGTTTTCTTAAAAAAAAATACATTCCTGAACAAGAGATTTAGAAAGTAAAATTATTTGACTAATGAAGCTAGTGAATTAAAAATGTCGCCTTTTCCGCGGTAGAAATAATTAAAATGAAACTTCTACTAATTTTAAGTTCAATACGCTTAAAGCTATTTTTAAAATTAAAATAAATTTTAATAACATATAATTATGTGTGTATGAGTCTGTATTTTTTTATTATTCCTAACTTTATTATCTTAATTAATGTCAGAAAGTATTTGCAAATTCTATTTGCTACATTCGTACTATAGTTTTTTATATATTCTTTCAAGACTTTTAATATAAGAAAATGCGAAATAAAGATTATAACGCAGAAAGATCTTTTAGTCAGCTATATAATTTTTTCGATATATTCACTGTCAATTAAAATATCATTTCAAAAAACTCTTTTCTCCCTGAAATTATTAAAAAAATTAGCAAAATCAAGTATCGAATCTAATCGAATTTTATTGGGAAAATCAATTACAATTATAAAAACGTAACAATTTTATATACTAATATTTTTATATTGAAAACGACTATTTAGTTATTTAAATTAGTATTTCTTTAAAATCGAATTATTTCAATATGAAATAATATAAATTTATATACATTTTCTTTATTAAACCATTGAAATTTATGTTGCATTAAACCATGCGGTGAAAAATTGTTTATTAATTTGTGTTTATGTTTATTCTATTGAAAAACAATTTAATTGAATTAACTGTTTCAATATAAATCACCAGTGTTAATATTAATAGTAATTAGCAAACACTATCGAGGTCATTAGTGTCATTATAAAACTCAAGTATTGACAGTTAACAGATGGCATTATTAGTCTTGAATGGTTGACGAATCAGTAATGAGAATTTCCCTAATCGTTTTATTATTCTATTTATATCATTGAAGCAACTAATATTTTTTTCTGAAAGACTAAATTTTTAATATTAAATAAACTTTTTATGTAATTATCTATTCATAAATATACACATAAATAAATAATTTGCTTGTTTCATCAAATAAGATATTAACAGTAAATAAAATTTAAAACATGAGTTCCTTTATCAAAAAAATATTAGTTACATATTAACCAGAAATCATACATCACAATTTTGCACCCCTAATTATAGATCTTATTAGTCACACCTCCATAATGATATATTTTAAGTTACATACTTTACAATTTATTAAATTAAACATTAAATCATTAAAAGGTGCAGCACCTATTACATTTAATAGACAAATTAAATTGTAACAGTTACACAATATAAATACACGTCTATAACTTATGTTTCTATATATACTTTTTTATGCATCGCATCTCTAGAAAATATTTTATTAATGTTCACACCCTTTACATTTTTCATAAATTAATAAAACACTATATAGTGCTGCAAGGTAATAAATGCAACTAAAAAATAGGCTTTTAATTGAATGCATTAAATCCGCACTTAACAAAATATAATAAGCATGATATATTTATTAGGCGCATACAGTGAGATATATTCCCTTTCGCTCACTCGCGTGTTAAGTGACGAAAGTGAGTGAGTTCCGCACGCTCACTTCTTCTCATTTAACACGCGAGCGAGCAAAAGGGAATGTATCTCACTGTATGCGCAAGATATTTATATCCTATTATGAACATAAAAATTGCTGATTTCTGCAATATTTATTTAGATAAAAAAATTCTGCTATCATAAACATTGGGGCACAATTTTTTTTAATGTTGGAATATGTAGTACAGATGTGCACCAACACAAATATAACAAAATACATACTTAGGTATCAACGTCCAAAGCATAACTGACATTTATTTTGTGTTTACCCAATATATTCGCGCTATATTTTTTATTGTTAAAATTCATGCGAAATGCTTAATTTTTTCCTCTGATTCTTCTTCTAATAACTATTGCTTCGTGAATATAAAAATGTAAGTGCTAATTAAAATTCTAACTCTGATACCGGAAACCAGAAATCCATACGCTTTTCTTTCGAGTCTTTTTCTTAGTGCAAGCGACGGAAGTGCCAATCACTCTGTAGTTTATCAACCACCTGACGCACCGTATTCATAATTTACATTTTATTGCCAGCAAACGTTTGCTTATATTGTCTATCAACGCTTCTGAAGCTACCAGCGTATACAAAGCTCCAAAAGTTTGTTTGCCGAGCTCTCTTGCCTATCGGACAAGAGTTACGGCGGCCGTTTAGTATTTCGGACACTCGGGCAATTTCGATGACAGCTCCTATTAGATCCAGAATTATTACGGCAGCAGCAGAAATATACTACCACATATTCCAAAAGATTCTGCCCACCTTTTATAATTAAACTCGTCCGGCAGCTGTTGGCGATAATTTCAATTTGGCAAGCGTGTCTTGTACGGGTGTCGGGAGATGGCTCGTGTCAACAACTTTGGAGAACTTTGAGCACGTAGAAATGCGTGAAACTATATGGACATTATTATGCAGATAGAACTGGTGAAAGGTGTAGAGTTGTACGCTTGTCTTGATCGCATGCAGGTTACGTTACAGGGTGCAAGAATACAAGGCGGTTGACGTTAATTGGCAGTTTAATTTTAGGTTTACTTCTGTTCTGGTATTAAAACCCAGATACTGAACACATGCTGGTATTAAGATTCAATAAAAAAATAGTATTTTATTGCATCGTTGTAGTTGGTTATGTTTTTTTCCTGACAAAACATATTTTGAAAACTAAAATTCTAAAAGTTTAACTTACTGTTTGTCTCACCAAAAACACTTTTCCTGTAAATTGTATGGGCAATGCATCCAACTAAGATTTATTTAAGTTACAGTATTAGTTTACTAAGGTTATTGTTATTTTAAATTTAACTCTAATGTTCTCTGATGAAAATCATTCATAATTAAATCATAGTCAAATTTGCTTCAAGCTAAGCTATTGAAACAAAGATATAAAACATGCTAATAACGCCATCTTTAGTATGAGTCCAAAACCAAAAAAACTGTTTGTAAACTAAACAATACTGTTAAAAGAACGTATGGTGCAATGATGGGTCCAAAAATTCCGTGCTAGGGAGAATAGTCTTAAAATGCTGAAGCAAAACCACATAATAAATCGATAATTTGTATAAAAGTTAGGTGTTAGTGACCCTAAAATTCTGAACCACTTTAAATAACTAAGGAAATAAAATAACTTGATGAACGGGTACCGCATGAACTATAAAATGCCCTTTGAAAATTATTATAAGCTTCTTTTAAGTAACAGAAACTATAAAAACTATATTTCTCAATCGTATTGTAATGATCGTATTCCACTTTTCGTAAAAATAAAATACAAAAAAAGGAAGGTACGACCAATTTGGATACATTCAGGAGACAAAGTTATCAAAAGAAAATTTAATAGAGTCGCAAAAGTATCGAAACAAACACTAAATGACAAAAAATCAAGCAATACAGGATTATCTAAAACAATTAAAAATTTCCCACGTCTTGGTCAGTGAACGAGGAGAGGTACTTTCCTTTCTGGAAGCTCCGTATCGACTCGATATGCCTGTCAAGAATATAACAATGAGAGAGGGCAAATCTGTTATTAAAAACAACATCAACACAAAAATCACTTATAGATGATCTAATTACAGAGAAAATATTAAAGAAACTTCCAGATAGTGCCATTAAAATAGCACATTTATCTTCAACTCGTCTTTGAGACGAACCTTTCTAATCAGCTTGAGAAGGATTTAACAAAAGTCTAATACAAGAAACGTCTGAAGAGGAAGGAAATATTATAAAGTAAAGTCTAAAATTATATCTTCGGTTTCGAAGTGAATCGCTGATGGGTGACTCATCCACTTAAATTGTTTAATAAGGACAGATTACAAATTTTTCATATATTATACAAAAAAAAAATACAAAAACCTATGTTATTGATTGTCCCACCGTCAAAGAGGTGGACAATAAAATCTTCCATGGTAGGCCATGGATATAAATACGAGAACGCTGGCAACCAATACACACTTCTTCTCTGATACTTCATCTGGGGACTCCACTTGAACATCCGCTTCAGAGTTCAAGGCATTGGATCTTTAAGAGCTCTTCAATCTAGAGGAGGCCGATTCAACTTCAGACCAGTGACGATCGCAAAAGCCGCTGTTTATCTTTTCGCATCCACTGATCCAGCTCTGAAATCCAGAGCAAATTCACTTCAAAGACGCCTGCAGATTATAAAACGATTACTTCAACAAAGTCAATTAAATCTATTTATCGATGTAATAATTGATTCCTGAAGCAACACGTTCATTTTACTTAATTATCAAGATAATGCACTATAAGCTACCAGTTATCTAGTTGTCAATGAATTAATACATATATAGTATATACTATTCTATAAGGTTGGTAGCTTTATTATGCTGCTAAAGAAATAAAATCCTTAAAAATGTGCAATAGAATACAGTTAGGAGTGAAAACATTGTTCATGTTCTTGACACATCAAATCACGATTCGAAACATTTAAAACGTTGAAGAATACGATTTAACTGAGATCAAATATCAAAATTTACACCACGTATATTAGACACTATTATTTATTATGCGCGTATTTTTAGCGATGTTTTCATAAAACAATACACAAAGATGAGTTACGCTTTTAAAGCTAGTTCCTGGACATACCTCTTATCTTAGTCTTGCATCTGAATCATCTCTCAAGCGAGCGTGTATATTTTACTCTCTCAAACAATCCAGATTTGCGCAACGTGCTAAAATGAAGACGTCTCGCGATAAACATCTCCAAAGAGTGTTTCCACGCCGCTCCTTTTTTCTCTTTCCCCATTGTTTATTATACTGGCATCAAAAAGACCGCTTTATCTGGAATCTTTATCCAGGTGGCGATAGAATAAAACAGGGTGTAAAAAAGCACCAATCACCATTCAATATGTCGCTGGAATTGGCAGAGGAAAAAATGGTAAAAGTGTCCAAACACACGTCTACATTGTGGCGAACAGAAGCGAGCCATCTGAAAGATGACCTCACCGTGTGTAGTGTTCCTATCTCTGTTCCTCGTTTATTTTCGCAACCGCTATATTTATATCATGTACTTCAATCATCGCTTGTTTTCTCAGTTTTTATCTTAGAGCGGCGCAGCGAGCGAGATATAGACCACTTTTAGATAGTGTGGTATGAGTTATGGATGTGATGCGACTGTTCGTTGTTGTCAGATAGAAATCAGAGAATGATTCAGAAAGTCCTTCATTACAATGATATATATTTTTAAAAGCTTTTCATTAGCTGGCCAAACAATTTGCCATAAATGGCTTAGGATATTAGATTATTCATATAAAAATCTTCGTATTGTCCAGAATGATCCTTTGAACATTTAAATAAAATATAATATCGTTGAATTACAAACATTTTTTACATTTTATTAAGACATATGTACAAATGTACGTATATTAATTAATTTTAATTTAATTATAATAATTTTATTTAGTTTGACTATCTTGGTTTGTTTATTATGGATAGAAGTTCTTAACATACCCCTTTAAAATAAAACTAGTTATGTATCAACGACGAATAGTTACCGATGTTTTTATAACGAGCATACGACATTTTTAATTATAATTTATTTCTAAATTCACAACAATTTTAAAATTTGCGTACAAAATATGCAATGAGTATATGCGTGTTTATTCTCGTAATCTCCAAGTCGTCTAGAAAATCTATTGATTTCTTTGATTCCAGTGACTTTTGAGCTGGACCTGGTAAAGTGAAAAGCGGCTACTTTCCTGTCGTCTCGGTGTAGTTCGGCTAAACTATCGATTGTTCCAATTCGGAAGCGAAGTGGTAGAAGTGTCTCGATCGAAGTTGGCTTAGTACGCCATGTTTGCTTGTAAACACATACTATCTAAAAGTTAGAAGAGATGCTTTGTACTTCCTATTTTCAACTGTCTGTCCAATGGGATGGTTCGGAGCGGAAACAGATTATTTGTTATTGTTCACTATTATTTAGACTCCCGGATATTTTATCGAATGAAATTTTTTAAAATTAAATTAATTTTTAATTTTAAAAAAGGGATGAATATAAAAAAAATATTACTGCAGATATTTTTTTTTAAATATTATCTACAGTAATATTTAATAATTTAAATCTGATGTGTATTAACTTTTATTTCTTTAATTAATTTCTAAGCTTTGTGTCACAATATCTACTCTTAGGAGTTGTTACCTCATTGAAATGCATTAGACTAGCGCCTTTGATGTTACAGCTGTATATTTACAATTATAGTAAAAAAAAATCCTCTTTGAAGTTCTATAAATAATATTTATTGATGTCGAAATTAAATATTAAAAAGATCATGAAATAATAAATAAACAACTTCCAAATTAACAATTAATGATTTATTTATTCTTGTGTGTGAAAAAACTAACAATAAAAAATGCTTCACACACACACAAAGTTATTAAATATAATTCTCCTCGCATCACAATAAATTATGCATATATCGTAAACTTTAACGATTCAACATTATATTGTGTGTATTATAATCGCCACTTTAATAACGTCTATAAAATGAAATGTATACAAATTGAGCCAGAGGTTACCTCCCATTTTGAAATTAAAAAAACATCTGAATGTATATTATAATTTTAAAGTAGCAATATATTTATTGGATTTTTTCCGCTCATTATTTTACTTTTGTGTCAACTCTACAAAAATGTTGACCGCTACTGAATCATTAGCTAATCACCACACATACGGGGTCGAGTGGTTGTATAGCACGCGACTGTTATCAAGTTTGAGAAGTCAATGAAGACAACAACCGCATTCCTATGGCCATTTGAGGATATGGTATGACGGCCATATTTTCCACAAACCGTTTCAATCAATCCATGTGCTCACCTTGGCCCACAGTGGCACGTAATGGACGAAGAGCCAGATACTGCAAAGACGGCGACAAAATGCTTCATAATCATTATTGCATAATATAATATTTAAAAAAATACTGATGAACTAACAATAAAAAATTGCACACTATGCGTCGAAAATTTTCAAACAACGCCTAATTTATCTATTAAATATTTCATCAGTTGACATGTTGCATCATCGAATGGGCGATAATGCCGATAATATTGTTTGGTTTTTTTCTTTCTTGAGCCTGTGATTGATAACATCTGACCAGTTTTGACAGACCAGATTCTGCGGCAAGTGAACGGCAGATAAAACAGGTGCTTGCTTCGTCAAAGAAAGCTCGCCACAATGCAAACCTGTTTTTATTATAATCAGACGTTTACAACAATCGACGCACGAGTGTATATGTATGTATATAAAAAAAAAGTAATTTGTGTAAACAAAAATGTAAACAGGAAAAGAGTCTTAAATCATATGATACGTTACAAAAATAGTATCAGCATTATAGCTGATATTTCTTATATAAATATTTTATTCTATAAAATAGAAAGCACGCGTAAAAAATACTTTACCCTATTATAAACGTTAGATATAAGCAATAAAATCTTTAATGTGATTTTATATTGAATTTATTATAATAATTTTATTACGTTTTCTTAGCACTTTTTAACTTACTGCAGTTCCGCAATTCTTTACACGTTATTACTTTTCTTGTTTGTATTTTCCTCTCGGACCGTTTCTTTTCATTTTATGTATTATTTTTTCGCAAAATTAATATAACAATAATTTTTACAACTATTCGCAAACAACCCTTGCCTTCACCTCTTAAAATAGACGAGAAAACGGCATTGAATGAAGGGCAAAAGTAATAATAAATACCTTAGTATAATAATTAAATTTACTTAACATATTATAGTCCATAGGGTTTGCTGTCATTACGCTCTTAAATCAACACCCAACATAAAAAGCGCATTGACAAAAAAATAATATTTGTATTATATAAATACCATGCTAGGCCAGTATTAACATATTTTTGCTCGGTGTCGAGTAACACCATTAATTCATTTTTATTTTAACTTTAAGTCAATTAAAATAATGCTAAATAAATGTAAATATAGCACATCTTTCTATACTAGCCTTAAAACTTTTCTGTATATAAAGGAGCATAAAATAATATTTTATTTTAATTTTTATGTTATTTTAATATACATAAGAAAATATTTATTTTTCGGGTTTTGAAGCCAAAGGGGTATGATTTTACAGCCTTAAATTCTGGTAACAATTTATTCAGTGTTATGATAGAGTTGTATGTGATTTTCTCCGAGCGGTGATGGAAAAGGTAGCGGAAGAGTGATGTCCTCGAGATGATCCTTTGATATATTTTTTTGCTCATTGCTGTTTGTCGTCTGTCAGCTGCTATATGCCTGTCTACAGTGTTTATTTAGCGTGGCTTGAGGTCAGGTCTTTTGTAACGTAGGTTGGGGAGGTCTCCAGCGAATCACAACTATACAGAAATCATTCAATCAATTGTTGCGCTAGTATATTGCTTGTATGATGGTCATCATGACGCATTAAGTCATGATGGTCAGTTTTGTAATAAATAATGATAATAAAAATTCTAGATCATTCAATAATTTCTCAGTATTTTTTCACGATACTGTTTTTGTTCATAATTCAACAATTTTGAAACAAATATGTCTGCTACTCGTCAAAATTGTTTAGCATAAGCCGCACGAGGTACCAATTTCTCTATTTATTTTCCTAATAGTAAGTTTATAATTACTAAGCACAGTGTTCTTTATTTTCACATATTTTTATCAGTGGTTGATCTCTCTAACGACTTTGAAGCCCTCATAGAAACATTTTTACCGAATATAAAACCTTCAATTAGACAAGTACTTTTTTTTTTACATTTGCACCACTTCATTGAACTTTATTATATTATAATATATATAAATATAATTTTATTTTATTATTATATAATTTATTATACAACAATAAAATACTGTCTGTATACTATTTTTATGTACTCAAGCTGAAGTTTTAACTGCTTTGATAGAGGTATTTTTTAGATTATATAATACAAGAGAAAAATAAATTAATTTATAAAATAACTCTGGGCTACTTTTAAGAGCACCATTTTATTTACAGTACACCTGAACATATTTTAAATTATACTTGTGGACAGTTCCTTACTTTGTGATCATTATATTAGATATAGGAAGAAGTCGTATATTTTCAAGCTTTAGTAGCTTAGGGAGTAACAAACAAGACCGAAATAACCTCTGAAAATTACCGTCGCTCGTGCACCAAACCCAATTACCCCTACATCGTGACTAGATAGATACACGGCGCTAACCGAGATTGAGCAATTTACATGTTTTGAAATATTTCATGTCGTATATATGCGCTACATATCTACACATAATGGATAATAAAATATAAACATAAAATACGCGATTCAGGGCAAGCGAGCTAAAGATAAAATGACCCTATTAAAATAGATCCATTAAATCATTATAATGAATTATTAATTATAGTATTATGTGGAGCGATCAATTCCATAATCTACTTGCTTCCAAATCCAAATTGCACATTCGTCATTTTTTTGCTGCTGCTACTTCTACCACATTAGAAATATCTTCTCGCGAAGAATGTGTCTACTTTTTTGCTGTTGGTTATTATCGCCGAGGTTGATGACTTCCATTCGGACCGAATGAAAAAATGTTCTTCTTGCCATGTAAGGCTGTAATTACACTCAAATCTTGTGGCGTTGCTCTTTTTTACCACTGAGTATTATTATCACTTCCATTGGTAAAAAAGGGTTTTAATAAATACATCATGCCAATTTTTTCATTGCCAATCCGCAACCAACTTCTAAATTGGAGTTCTATGGAAGGAAATTGAATTTTCAATCGACAGAGATTAAATATAGTGATAAAAGTATGATACTTAAATATAGTATGTACTCATTAATATATTTTGCATTATATGTACTATATATACATATATAATAACTGTCATATCATTGTAAAACATTTTCATATATTTTCCTAATTTCCTTAAAGGAACTGTAGTTAACACAGTTACTGTTACTATGGGTTTTACTCTAATCGACAATCATTTATTAACTCGAAATATATTTTAACAATCAAGTATTCGCACGTGATACTTAGGCCTAAATTATTTATTTCATATCCCATTCTTTAGCAATCACTTTAAAAAACATTTTTTTGAAATTATATAAGAAGATGACTCATGATTACAGATTCCAGATAAGAAAGTAAACGCCGCGTAAAAACAACAATATGATTTGTTATACCTACCTTAATTTTCATAATCAGAAAGTGTCATACTTGGCGGAAATTTATCGTTTATATTTTTGACATTAACTTCCTTATTCGCTATCTGCAATCATAAGTTATTCTCCTCCATGTGTTCAACATCTCTAAATGAAAAATCAATCTCATCTCGTCAATTTATACAACGTGGATGCTGTAATTAATTTGCAAAAACTGTGTATTATATAAAATACTAAATCAAACTCGTTTTTTCAAATGAAAAAAAGTCGTTTAAAATCCTATATTTGTTATTGAAATTATATGTATGTAAACTATATTTGTTAAAATTGCCGACAAACTTTTTTTGAAAACTATGTATATCATAGTTTCTGGCAAATATCGACTGTTGAATAGATTCTGGTCTATGTCTTGTCTTTATCAACTGATATATATGGATATACAAGAACAGATAATCTACAGATAGGGATAGATAATCTGTCCTTTGAATATCTGGTATATAAGAACAGATACATACATGTGATAAGCCCTTATCTGATCCACCGATAAATAGGGATAGATGGTGACAGTCTCTGTAAAGTAATCACAGGCTTCCATCTGTCCCTATATACTAGTAATGCTACTATACGAATTTTTTGTATAAGAGAATAGTGAACTGGCGTATGAAATAATTGTCAATTGCAGAATTTGCGCTGTATCAATATGGGAATGTCCTTAGTTGATTGGGTCAGAAGTAGCATCGATCTCAAAGCCAGGATATCAATACGTACTCAGCTCAAATGCTCTACTCTGAAGTGAGTAGAGTTGTGGTTTATAGATTAAGACCAGATTAGCTGACTCTCGAGGCCGGTCGACGAGAAGATTAAAACTCTCGTTGACCGACTAACAAGTAGATCTTTGCGCAGTTTGTGAGTGAAAGATTGGGTGAACTTTGCAGTCTATGAGTAATAAGTAATAGTATACAATAAATCTAAGCCATTATCAATATTATTGCATATTTTTTTTTTGCTAAATTTTATTTTCAAGGAATTGTAAGATTTATGTTCCATTTTTGTTTATTATTTTGATATATTATATGTAAAAAGATTTTATCTGGTTACTGCTTGGCTGGACCATATCGGTCGATCAAAGTGGAAGCGGCTGCTCGACTTCGAAGTTGATGTCTGTATCGATCCGACCTAAGCTTTTTAAGCCGGACTAAGCTCTCGCGTATTCCAAGCTTCTTTATATTGCATATACGTATATGGTTGAACAAAGGGAAGAGATCAATGATTCTACTCTTCTTTGAATCCTGATTAATCTAATATATATGCTTAGTGACGTAAATAAAATCTCTATTATATATTTAAATGTATTATTAAAGTTCTAGTTTTTGCTTTAATGTTTTTGTTCTGAATTGTGTCAATAGTAGTTTTACTGCCTGATATCTTTGGAAACGGTATTTGGCAACGATTCTTCAAGAGCGCGCACATTCTTTCGTTAGTGCTGCCGTACATGGCCCCTACATCCTGAATCTGGCCCCCAGGCCAACATGTTTATCAGGCCCCCTCTTCCTACCGAAATGACTATTTTTTTTAAACTAAATAGTTACACTATTTCCTATTATTTAAAAATAAATAAATAGATTAATTATTTATAATTAAAATAAAAAATTAAAACATACAACACTATTTAAAAAAATCACTTTATCGATATATATTTTACAATAAACAATTAGGAGTAATAATATTAAGAAAAAAAATTAAATAAATGCAAAAAAAAATATTTTTGCATATTTTGTAAAAACAATTAGATTTATATAAAATAAAAGGCTTAATATATATAATTTTAATAATATAACTATTTACATTTTTATTCAAAAAATTATTGACATTTTCATTCACATGTTTATTTATATTTCTGTTCACACAATTATTTACAAATTATTTATACATACATATATAATACATACGTGTATGTAAATTATTTCGAAACATATTTTTTTGACGCAAACTTTTCGAACACTTTGCTAAAATTATAACATATTTTTAGATATTTTATGAACAATGCACAAGATTGAGCTAATAGTATTTCATTGAATTTCTCTGCCACGTTTTTAGCAAATTTTCTAATCAACTGAAAGATCTTTCTGCCGTCGAAACAGTGACTGAAATTGTGCAAAATCATTTTAGGGCAATACATATACATTTACAAATACACCGTGCATTTTTTCTAGAAAATTTAATTTAAAAGTTTTAACGTATTTTTTCTGCGCTAAAATCTGTTTCATGTTATTTTTGCAAACATAAGAGTTCTTCTATAAAATTAACCAATAATTCCTTGTCGAAAAGATTGATTAATGTTGAAATTTTGTTGAAATTTAGTCTAAATTTTGAATATCGAAAATTGATGCAAATAATTTGTTTATTTCATTTGCAGCTTTAAGTGCGTCACATCGTTATTAATATAAACTAAAGCAGAAAAAATATAAATGTTCTTTGAAATGTTCTTTGCTTTCCACAACTTTTCTTCTATTTTCTTTGACTGTTAGTTCTCCTAAAATTTTTGAAAAAAAATTTGTCTTTTGAAAAATAATTTCTCAAGAGTCGCGTAAATGTTGTTGCATCTCTTGCACTAAATCTGTAATAAGAATGATTTCGACATTGAGGGATATTCCTTTACTTTGTATAAAAACATTGATGTTAGTAATACTTGCCAAAATTTTGTGACAAAACACTGTCATTAACCTGAAATATTTTTTAGAGCTTTCGTTGTATTCAGAACTGATGGAGTTAATTTTTTACCCATCTCAAAAAAAATCATCTAATACTTCAATTACTCCAAGATAATGTTTAGCAATTGTTCATATAGCTTGGGTTTTTTCCTTCACCTTGTATTTGACAAACTTTAGAAACAAGGAATAGAAGTTTTCTATATGTTTAAAAAATGTTATCACATCTTGGTTATTATTTGTTGCATTCACTTCTACTTGATTTAACGAAAGTGCACCGCAGGGAAAAATGTGCCACTTTTCTTCTTCTCTAAAATTCGAGACTTCACATCATTTATTTCGCCACGCATATTCAGGCCATATTCGAATCTTGAAATTGTATACCATTTATCTCTTTTAATAAATTCTTTAAAATATTTAGGAATTCGCTAAAGCTATTGCAACTTATTAAAGATTACTTGCGGGAAAGTACCAGGGTCATCATATTTCATACTGAAAATCTGCACCTAAATCATCGATTGCATCATGATCTTTCAAAGTCATTCCTCCTTCAAGTGTTTATATTATATTTTGTTCTTCGGTAACAACATGTCCAAATGTAATATTCGCTTTTTTTCAATTGAATTCTGAGCTTGCGAATCAGTTTGATTTTCTAATTGGACCTCAATGTGGCAGTTATCATTACGGTCAGCGGCAAGTGTTACGTTCTCTTTATTTTCAAATCTGAAAAAAAATGTTATGGATTGAGATTGACGACCTTGCGATTCTTTTAACATTTTTTTATATTAAAGTTTCCTCTTCTGAGCGGGAAATTTATTTTTATTGTGAAAGAAAAAAATTGTTCACAAAAAATACGATTTGGTTCCCACTGCAGTAAAAATATTTCTGATAATATTTTCTTTGATAAAGCATATCTCGACCGTTATATTGCATTTGCATGAAATATTTGTGAAATTTTTATTTTAAATTAATTAAATGATCAGACGTGCGCCTTTAGTTTAATTGCTTAAATACTTATAGGTAGTACATAACCCATTGTTTTATTTTTTTCAATAATATTTTTGTGTACTTTTAAGGTACTTTTGAGCTGTGTAAATTAACCCATGAGTCGACAAGAAGAAGAATCGTGATGAAGCTTGGATGTGGATGCACGATGACTATACACATAAAATATATTTAGACATATATTTTTTGCTCATCGTTCAGAGCACTTGGAAGTAATTGACGAAAGTTTATTACGAAATCGCTAATGGAAATTGAATTTTATGTTATGAGCCGGACGTGGGAACAAATTAAGATTTTTCTTAAATATATCTATAAAAATATGTATACTTGTTAGCTATGAAAATTTTATGAGGCGCACGAGAAAACCTTCACCGTACAAAGTACGCCGTTTATTTATACTTGAGATGAATATCGGCACACATACAATAACTTATTGTCCCACAATTGTTCTTGGGAACTCGGTGCCGTCGAAATCTTATCTTTGAGTCGTAAAACCTAACCTAAGACCTTACAGGTCGGCTAAGCGCTAAGCCATTGCCGGTGGAAACGTTCAAAAGCGATTTTTAATACGCTCAACCCGATGATAAATGCTTGTTAATAAATCTAATACATACCTTAGGTTTAAGGAGAAGTAAAAAAGCAACGATTACCGCTAGCATGTAAGTAATAGCTGGGCACCTTTCGTTTACGTGAGGTCAGGTATGAGCGATTGCGAATTTTCATAGTATTAAATTCACTTCTAAATAGACGGTGTTGGTGAATTATAATTAAACTTTGATTATAGATAAAAGCTTATGTTATTAATAATGCTTAGCTTTATGTAACTGAAACGTGAAAAATACGATAGGCCTTGAAATACTTTCTTGATTGATGACATTCGAGGCGATATAAAATATATTTAAAACACATCATCAATCAGTCGCCTTGATTGACTGCGTGTGTGAAATAAGAAAAGACATTTTTACCTTGGCCGCAAATTATAAATACGAGAGCGAAACTAAAAAAAACGTATATATAATCACAAAACATATATAAGTATATAAAAAAATACTATAATAGTTTTAGCACATAAAATTTCAATAGGTCTCGCAATTTACATATTCATGTGTACATATTCTGTTTTAAATATGATTAAAACACTACCTTAAATTCTTAATAGTACAGTATTTATTAACATTTTAAGTGATCAACATCCCCTTGAACCAGAAAATTCGTTCTCGCACCCCCTTGAAAAAAAAGGAAATTATATTTAGTGCAAAAAACTTTATTTATTAAAAAATACATAAAAACACTTCCATAGATCATTGTTGTTGCTTACTCATAATAATATCTCTATGTCTTTCTGTGCATATTTCATACAGGAAGGTAGTAGCATGTAGTAGAAGTGTACGCAATGTTACTTTAGCCAGCTGTGGATAAGGTTTCACCAGAATTGTTGTAAGTCTAGTTCTAAATTTTATTTGAATATGTGAATTCACTCGTACTTCAATGTAATAGACTTTTCTTAAATCTCTGTTGCAAATATAAAAAGATCCAGTATCAATAAATAATATAAAAATAGTTATAGATAACTCTATTATATAAATATTTAATAATATAAAATATTTAGGAGTATTTGTTAATAAAAACAATGTTTAGGAATATATTAAAAAAAAAATAGTATAAAAATCGGTATATTATTTAGGATGAGAAATATGTTTACTATAAACACAAAAAAATTATCTTCTACATTATTGTACAACAATATTATATATGCTTAATAAACTAGATAAATTAATGTTGCAAAAATTACAAAATAGGGCAATGAGAGTAGTTTTAAGTAAAAATAGATTTACTAGTTGTAGAAGTATGATTGATAGATTGAAATGGTTGGATTTTCAAGAAATATTAAAGATGATTTTTTAGTATTAATACATAAGTTACAGAGTATTCAATAAAAAATACAGATGTACATAGATTTAATACTACAATAGATATAGAAGCAATTTAATATTAAAAAAAGTGGAATTTGTATAATAATATTCATAAAAATGTAGTGAGTTTCCTCAATGGAATAAAGAAACACCTTCGTGCTTTAGGAAATAAATTATAATATTAAAGTTTTTTTGTGTTCATAATATGTTTTAATTAAATTTATTTAGTGTACAAACAATTAGCTATATTAGGTGAATAAATTTTAAATTTTATAATGCACATCAAAGAGTTAGAATCTTCTCTCGCAACCCAGACTAAGAAACACTGTAATCGTATGTATATAAAGGAATAAATATGTTCAGACATCCCTCTTGTGTAATGGTGTTTGTTTTATTGTTAATGAATGAACGTATTTGGTCACAGTTTGGTCACAACAATGAGACAGTCGCCCTTCTAAATGTGCCTATATGTGTGGTCGCCATAGATATTTATTAGCCATGTTTGATATTTATTATAGACCCTTAATGTAATAACGTATTTTTATATACTTATACATGTGTCTAAAAATATATTTTTCTTTCGATTTAAATATTGTTTTGTTCCTGTATTTTTATTGTCTATAACAATTGAATTTATATTTAGCAGAAATCAAACGTATGTTGCTTTCAACGTCAATGACAATTCCTTCATTGTTAAGATGTTTCATTACAAGCTAAAGATCAGTCACTGATACTGTGAGTTCAATATGTATTCTTTAGAAGACAAAAATACAAAACGCTACATTTGGAACTGCTATTTTCAATCGATAAAAATATATGTAAAAGCAAATGGGCACAATTTGTCAGCAGAATACATCTGACATTTTTCTTGTCGGTTATACGGTATAACACAATAAATCTATTATAGCATATACACTAGTCGTTTGTGAAATTTGTGACTCAGGTGCGCGTCAGGAATCCTCTGGTTGCGAAATGTGTTTTCTAGCCACATAGTCAGATAGCGAGAGCAAATGTTTAGATACGCGTCACGGTGCCTGATTAATTGCCCACCGGACTTAATGTATTGCGTTTGATATGCGGCACTGTTCTCGCCTTTCCAACCAAAACAACGACCGTCCTGTCAAACTTCCTCTCGACGCCATTGATTTAAGCATTAAATGCTGCGCGTAAATCGATACTGACTGACGTTTAGAAATTGACTGATTTTCGCGTGAACGAGGCAATATTAGATTGTATAAAAAACTATAATGCTATATGAGATAAGTGGGTTAACGCGATCGAGTGAAATATTTTTATAGTATTTTTTTGGTATATAAATATATATTTCTTAATAGGTTTAAAATCTCTGAAAGTTGGCTAAAGTTGACCAAGGACAGAGAATACAGTGGGTTACTTCGGTCGAGATCGGTTCTGCCCGCTCTAAAATCTCTGGTACTGAGAACGGGAGGTAAAGTGGGGATAATGCAGTCGACTTGGCCAGCTTCGACCGCTTCCGAACATTGTCGGCATTATTTTCCGAGTCAAAATGACCGAAGTCGGAGCTGCTCTTTCGAGCGCGAGCGGTGAGATACTTCCCCTTTCGCTCTCTCGCGTGTTAAGTGACGAGAGTGACAGAGATAATGATATGCTTTTTCGAAAACTGAGATAGAACGAGTAACTCGGCTCAATTTCAGTTTGCGCGTAGGCGTTCTATGCTTAACACGCACGTCGTGCGCTGCATCGTGGTCACGTGGTCAAGTTATAATACCACGTGCTTATCGGGGACTTCAACAGACTCTTACTGACATCTTTGAATATTTTGAGGCACCAAAATGGATTAATTATATTTTTGATAGTATATTCTTTTAACAGATATCGTTATTATATTTTTTTTCATATAAAATTAAATATTAAATAATAATTATTGGTACTTGTTTTCGTTAAAAAAAATCGTTTCGAATATCCTTATGTATTTTCCTAGATCGGTTTATATAAATGTCACATCATAACGAATTCTTATTTAGAATCGATGGCGACAAATTCTAGGATAGTCACAGATCTGGTGTTTGTATTCTGAAGTATCATTTTTATGCATTTTAGCATTTTGCAAAAGCCGACAAAGATTTTGCATGAATTGAATATTTATAACCGAAAGGTTTTCACTGATATTGTATTGGTGAGTGCCCACACAAACTTTTATAATTATCAGTAGCGTAATTTTAATAATATGACAATTTAAAAATAGCGATTATTTGTCACATTTTTCGATCGCGCGCAAATATGCTAGATGTACGTGATAGAAGCCGCCGTTCGAACGTCATTCACGGCCGCCGTCTGGACGGCGTATGAAATTTGCGACAGTGTGGTCGCTTACTCGATGTCGTAGGTCTCGGCCGACTTTAGTTGTAACTTCGGTTCAGACAACTTCCAGATAGTTTAGTGCATTAGGATCGCAATAGCAGCGAGCCCTTTATAACAAAGTTCTAAATTATGTTAATATAATTTTGATTTGCTTTTTATAATTTACTCACGGTTTTTTTAAGACTCTAATCACTCGTTAAAATGGCTATGTACATCTACAAGCGTATTTTTTTTAATTTTAAGATATCGTTTATGACTGCTTCTTATTGTCACTTGAATAATATTAATGTGTTGCAACTGACAGCAGCTCTTAAATCAATATAATATTTATTCGGCTTTGACAATAATTGGCGCCATGTTACATAGAATAATATTTAAATATTAATATAAACAAAATAATGATTTAGTTATTGAAACTATTGTACCATTAAAATATTTTAGTGCCTAATATAACTAATTTTTAAAATGGTGCTTCAACCTGTAAATACTTTCCACTTGCATGTTTTTAAAGAGACAAACAAATATAAATTTATTTTGTGTATTATGCGTGACTTGACTTGTAAAATTAAGCTGATTGTAAAATTTCAATTGTGTATAATTAAAATTATGATAATAAAGTTGTACATTAACAAAGTACTAGGATAATTACACAATACACCATCACAAACAATTTCACACAGCATCTGTTCAAAGTTTGCACACACTCCTCGTTTTAGAAATGTGTTTGCTTAGCAATCCTGTTTTTTGTGTAGTATTTGTTAATTGTCAGCAAACAATCGAAAACTGTCAATTAGCAATGTGAACATTTAACGCCAACCACTAGGTATGTATTACCATATTAATAATAGCACACAAGGACAATAATTATACAAACACATTTCAAAAGCAAACACACTAGCAAATCGCCATGTACTGGTAAAACAACGAGTACACTTTACCGCTCATTACTAAACTGGTTAGCACCGGCCGGCGTTCGATCAGATTATTTCAAGTACGAATATGAGATATTTCGGTATATAAAACACCATGACATAATAAAAAAAATAAGATAATAGAACAGACACAAAAAAGCGGACTAGTCAAACTTTGCGTGCTTTAGAGCGGTTATACAGCTGAGCCATAAACTGACGAATTATTGCTTTTAGTTGTCGGTTCTTTAATGAAATAAGTAGATGTGTGATCTTACCTCTTTCTCTAATAAATTACAATTTTAATTAATTAAACAGCAAACATGCTATTTTATAATTATAATATTAATATATTACTTAATTTTAAAAGTAAATAACGTGACAATATCACATTAAACATCTAATTTGAGTTAATTGAAAGCAATTATGTTAATAGCTTTTTTCAATGTAGTAGAATTTAATTTATAATAATTCAATGCCTAATGCAGAAGTTCACACACATTAAAATTTATAGGTCACATAAAGAAACAACATTTCACCTTTAATTAATATTACTTCCATGGTCCGCACAAACCTCCAATTGCCTCACAAATTAATCACAATTCTCTCACAATTTATTTTGGGACCGATTAATGTAACTTTGTCAGCCAGTAATATATTTACTTGATGGATCTGTTTGGTATGTATATGTATTTTATACTGCAAAAATAATACTTATGTATAGATCTGGTGTTAGTATCGGGTGGCGGTGTCAAATGCGGAATATTCCAGATGAATTTTAGTAACATAGCAAGCCGTTGAGTTGATGGTATGAATTATAATAGTATTTAAAGAGCTGGTGTTTTGATTTCTGATCTTAGTTCTTATGCACCATTTCGTTTCTTTCTTGCGAACAGTCTTGAGGAATAACTATCGGGTCTGGTGGCCAATTGGTTAGATACCAGAATATATGTATTAAAACAGTTTATTTAATAAAATATATAATCCATTGAAACATGTTTTAAAAAAGGCGCAAAAGTCGTAGAGGCTCGCAATTGTAAAAATAGTTTAATTTGCAGACTACTAACAAACTTGAGAGGCTTGTACAAATGGGAAAGAGGGGCAATTTAGAGCCAATAACGTAAGTGCTAAGCACCAGCTCATTAATGGAAGCTTAAGTTTAATGGTGGCTTTACATTGAGCGACTATTCAAAAAGGACAGTTTAAAATTTAAGTCTCGAAGCTTATGACGAAATTGGTTTAAATGATTGGTGAATTTTGAAATTTAATTTCATTTATGTATTGCTAAATTAAACCTTTGTCGTTTGCAGCTTTTGAAATGCCGTTACTAAAAATCGTTCCTAGAGCAATCCGTAAAAATAAAAACGTAGCGAATTTCATCAATGAAATAAAGAAACATTTTTTTTCATGTTAATGTTATATGTATGTTTTGCTAAAATAAATTAATAATAAAATAAATAAATCCGTAACGGAAAATATTTATTTGTAGCAATTAAGCTGCATAGTCAATCTCTGCTCCCCTTAATGAACGCACCTATAACGACAATTAAGTATTATTCAGAATAACTATTACAAAACGGACTTATTATATTTTGGCTTCACTGTCTTTTCACGGGAATAAATAAGAAGAACGTGAGTTTTTTTCTTGAGAATTATTTATCTATAATTTCGAGAGAAAATATGATTTCTCATTTTTCAAATAATTTAAAGATTTTTCCAAAATTATCATTATTTTTTTTAAATTTAATTCATACGAATATTTTTAACATAATTATAAACCGCTAAATTCACTGCTGCATGCAGAGCAGGTAGTAAGAGAAGCGACAAGGATTTTCGGTTACCATGGCAGCTCCTATTTTTTTTTTAAATATTTTTTCCCAAGTTATTTAAAATCATATAAATGTCATAAATAAAACGTATTTTAAATATTTCATTTATTATAATTGAATAAATGAATAAAACTATTCTTATAAATAATAATAAAATATAATCTACAATAGTAAGATTAATATTAGTACATTTCTTGAATTAATATGAATTAAATTCCATTTAATTATACAAACTAAAAAAATACTATTAATATTATAAATATATAATTTAACTTCTAAAGTTAATTCTAAAATTAAAAGTTTCATTTATTCCAAATAATAATATAAAAAAAAAGCTTTTTTTCTTTTTATTATATTTAATGATCACTAAAGTATTTAATTAAATATATTCATTTAAATTGCCTTGGACTTGGGGCAATACTTCTTAAAAATACTTTGGGCTATAAAGGGTTGAGCGCTTTCTACATATTTTCTCAAATCAGAAAGTATAATATGGATTGTGATTTATTAGGCACAACATAGCTTCTTACTAGAGTGACCACAAATTAAATAATTTAACGAAGCTTACGTTGCATTGCTCTACATGGATAAAAAATATGTAATTATATTTGATTTAAGTTGAAAAAACAACTATTTCATGTGATGTTTACCACTAAGTGGTTAGGTGGAGTGGATTTTATTTGATCTTCAATTCTTGTCTATGAACTAAATACGTCTGTCATCCTATACAGAACTGAACTAAAGTCATTATATTACACTGTCGATTTAGAAAGTCAACATATTTCTTTGTTGATTTTTTCCTCTCAAATCTAAGAGCCCCTCGAGAACTAGAAGTCACTGAACGTGGTGCGGAATTCGCACACTGCATATTAAAGAGCATTCTTGCATACTTTTTTTACACTCTCCACGTCAATCACTCGACTGACTGACAGCCAACAAACGATCATTACGCCACGCCGACTGTTTAATACTGGTATTATATCGATTGGGAAGAATTTCACGTACCGTTACAAAAGGCATCCGATACCGCCATCGGTGTACAATTACAAATTGAGTATATTAACGTCGTGAGCATTCCCGACGTGCGTTAACCTCCGTCCATTATAAGGATTACCTGCCAAAAAAATGCACACGAGATATGATTAAAAAAATGCTATAATGTGTTCGCGAATCGGCGGTTTCGTTGTGATGAAAAAAAACTGTGAAGTTATGGTGTTTCTCCACGGTAGTTTGTAATTTGTTCTGCGGTTACCGCTTTAGTATCGAATACCGACAAGTGGTTATGCGTTTTATATAAATAATATATAATATCATAATAACCATAATGTATAATATACGAAGCCTCAAATACATATTAAATATAACACATATACATGTTCAGCTTTAAACAGTCAGATCTTTGCAACATGTCATATAATATTAAAGTAATAGTTAACATGTCAAGTGTCAGTCTACAAATATAAGAAAGTTTAAATTAATTATAAAGCATTTATTTTTAAATTGACTTAGTCTTAATTAATTTTTCAGCATATTTTCTATAGACATCGTGTGCCTAAGAACGAGTTTCTTAATTTCAACGTCATTCATTGTCGAAAGAGTCGCTTCTTCGGAGGTTCGGCAGTTATCGATGGAAACACTTTGGCTAGAGAAACTTTCACTAAAGATTTCGGAATCACTTATGAGAGCAAGTGGGGATTCTCTCTCCACGTAAATGATATCAAGATTCTCGGCTTTGTTATGAGGAACGAACTTCCGTCAATTATGTGTCCTATATGACACTTTGCTTCGTTGACTTATAATTTGGAATCATTTTTAATTAATAAAAATAAAATAATGTTTTATAATTATTTTAGTTATATTTAAAGCATCAGCAACGTGAGAAGACGGTAGCAGTTAAATGATGGATGCTCGTAATGGTATCGATAACATCCATGTAATTTATATCAGCATACATATGTAATAATACTATTGTCTAGACTTAATTAAATTGTTTGTTTATTATTGTAAATGCTTAACAAAAATATTTAAATATATAAGAACAAGAACGGTGACAATATATATTTAGCATTAAACCTGAAAGCTAAGGTTACCAAGAGTTTAATAATAAGACCCGCGATGAGCTTTGAATCTAGAAGCTTAATAGAATCGTAGAGTTTCATTGAAGATTTCAGACTCTTCTTGAAATCTTTACAACTGAGTGATTAATCAACGATACACGAAATAACAATATAAATTTGTAACATCGGTAATATTCATTGTCATTTAATTATTTATAAACTATAGTTGGTGAAAACCTTTACATCTATATATACGCACTATTGAAATTGATTAAATAAATGTATTAAATAATAAAAATAATCTTAGACATTTTTAAGAGCAGTGTTATATATTTATTGAATCGGAACTTTATCAAAAAAAATATAAAACAATGCCGCAGTCATTTACACATATTAATTTATGATAATAAGTGTTTCTATAATAAAATACAATAAAAAAATAATCATACTACGTATGTATTTATATTGTCAGAAGTAGTATATACGAATATATGTGTATGTTATATAATATATTGCTGCTTGTTGGTAATTTATAAAAAAGCTTTCCCGTTATTAATAGACAGGAAGTCGATGGTATTTATCATAAACGAAAAAATATATAGGGGAAACAAATAAGATCGGTGGTTAAAATTTTGATTGGATTACTAGGGTAGATAGTGACCCATTGGCTTACCAATATTGTTTTTTCCCTATGCATAATTTATTTTATTTAACGCGTATTTATTAACTGGAGTATTTTTGGACAATTGTACAATTAATGTGTCAGATTAACGTCAGAATCTCCAGAGTCGTCCAAATATTTTTTTAATATCATTTCATGCTTTCGTATTATTATTATTATCATGCCTTTTCAAGCAATGTAAAATTGAACATTAATATAAGCATTATTATCATTTTAGACTTATCATTACAATGCTTTCTACTTGTTTAATCCTTTAATTTATAATTTTAGTGTATTTTAAATCTTCTACTAGACTGGTATATGCCATTTATTTGGTAAAAAACGTATAATTGTGTATTGTAGAAATAGTTTTTAATGTTTTACAGTTAAATTGGATAATAATTTTTGAAAAATATTATCTTCTTCAGAAAGAAACGTACTTTTCTTAGCTGAAGAATTCAATAATTAGATCGAAATATTTTGATCCTTAAAAATATTTCAAGATATAATTACTGTGTTTATATATATAAACAGAAATTTTAGTTACAGGGAATTTACATGATCAGAGGGGAAAAAACAGCGCTTATTATGAAAGTGCTATTGCACGACGTTCACAAAAAATGACAAAAACAGCTAATAAAATTGGAGCTGTTAAGTTCATCAATTGAATCACTCATCTATTAACAGTTGGAGAAATTAAATTATGCTGTTAGGTCATAAAAAGGCTAGTTTGGCTTGTAATAATGCGTTTTAAACATTTAAGATAAAATGCGTTTCTTTGTTTGAATGCGACACAACCGTGAACCACTTTTTAACAGCTTAAGTCACAAAGTACAGGCTATAAATCAGAAAGGATTAAAATATCCGTCACCTTGAAAAGAGATAATCCGTACATTCGTGTTTATAATTTGTTTATCAGTGGATGGTAATTTATTTAAAACTAAAAACTAGCTATCTATTTCTAATTAGTAGTCGCACCGAAAAAGAAAATCTGCTATGGATGTAAATATTGAAACGCGGGCAACCAAGAATTACTATCTCTTACACTTCATCTGAGGACTTCCCTTAAAAGATTTTTTCTGGCACTACTAACATTCACACTTTAGAGTTCAAGACAAGGGATCTTCAAAATCTAAAAGCTAAAACTAAGGTTAAATGTCATTTTGCTAAATTACCATTTAGAATACATTTCATACATATAAATACGAAGACGTGTATAGAAACATTTATTCATATACTGTTTGAGTCTAACAATCTAAACACAAAAATGCATTCAGACGAAACATCACAAAAAAATCACTTTGGTAAATGCATGTGTAGCATATTTGGATTAAGACTCGCAAGAATACCGCATAGCATGTGTGTATCTTTGTGGTTATTTTTTTAAAACTTTTAACGCGATTTATTTTGGTAATATTTTCACATGTGAACATTCGATGCGGCGTTTAATTTTTGGCAAATGTGAACGTCTCGGCACGAGGCGCCACTGGACGATGATGAAGCAGCGGAGGGGCGACGCCCGAGCGTCGGGCGCCACAGCAACAGGTGCTCCGGCTGGGGGGCGTCGCGCCCTCTCTGGCGCCCGACAAGTCGCCCCTTGTGTCCCCAGCGAGCGCCAAACAAAAGGGGGCCAACGACTGATTTGTCCACTTTGATCGGTCTTTGGACAAACAAAGATCCGATCACATTATACAGCACTCACACCGACACGTACAAATATGAACGTAAGCAAGTCAAATGATTTTTTTCTCTACTGATCTATTATCATTACTACATAGTACAAGAAACAAAGATGGTGTCTAATACCTAAAAGACCAGGGTTCAAAACCATATAAGCACTAGTGTTTTTATTTATTTTTTATCATGTCTGGAAGATTAGCATTAATGATTTTCAATCTATTCTAATTTCAGTCGAGCTAGATGTATGTCACTGACAGGCGTAAGCCCCATACGTTACAGCGGGGTAAACACAATCAACAACTAAAAGTACGTAGTAATACACCAGACTGAAATCAAAATCAGTAAATCAGTGACATATATTTTTAAATTACTTTTGATTATCACGTTTTCTAAACGTTAAATGGAACCTAACAGATCAACAAATAATACAATTTAGCAATCTAAAAGCCATGCGCGAATTTATGAGTTCTTGAAGTGCGTGTAAAGTGATTTTTGCCTCAGTTTAGGGAGATTTTAAATATGTTTTGATTAAACTATTGAGGTAAAATTTAAATAAAATCATTATAGTTAAATGCATCTCTAATCAGGAAACACTGAAGCTCTTTCTGCTCCCATCACTCTTCGATAAAATTATTTCTATTTTACAATCACAAATACAAAACAACATTATAAAAGTTATGCTTAAGATTGCAAATTTTTAATTAATTTAAACTACTTTTGTATTGATCTTTTAATAAACGGTTCTGATAGTATTGAAAAAAAAAGTATTTTAGAGTCGCATTGTATGTGTGTATTAAATATACATTCAGATAACCATAGATAGGATATTTTAAAAAAGCGTCTCACCGACCATATGCGCGACCTCCACGCGAGGCGGCGTCGAAGGGGTTAAATTTTAACTGGCAGTTAAATATAACCGAAACACGTGTTCGGCCCACCGTTGACGATCGTAATGAGCTGTCAAACTGCCAAAGTAACCGTTTGCGATGCGACGCTTCAGCACACATTTGCATTTATGGGACTGCGAAGTTTCTAACGCATATTTTTCCTAACAAGAAGTACAAGTAGAACATGTTAAAATATATATAATTGTTCTAAGCCACTTCCGGACGCGCATAGCTTAAAATGAAACATTCTCTACTCTGTATATCGTATCGCTTTGTATGAACGGTGGATAATAATACACGTAAACAAATGAAATATATTTAATTATAATAATAAATAATAATAAAAATAAAATTTGAATTTGCTTCATTGCTTTCCGAGGCACCGGTAATGCGTTCTGTTGTTTCGACCAATAAAAAATAAGCATTCAAATATAAAACAAGATGGCCGACAGTACCGTGACAACAGTTTTAAATAATTATTATCTAATAATAAAATTTTGCTGCGCGACAATAATTTTCATTAATTCGTCATTTTACTAAATATAAATAATCGGATTACAGATTAAGTAGGTGTATCATTACTATGAAAATGAAATATATACATAATGTGTTGAGGATTAGAAGAATACATAGATTAAACAAGATAAACAATTATAAAACAATCTTCGTAATGAAATCTCCGAGGCCGAAAAGTGAGTTTTTACTTTTATAAATAATCGGATTGCAAATTAACTATTAATTAATAAATGTAATATGTTAATAATGGAGACTAATTTAAAAGTTTATTTTTTTCTGAATTCTAAGAAACATACAAATAAGAAATGCTACATATTAGCAGTCAGAAGCGTTTTGATCTGTGGAATGTCAAAAGAATTGTAATTTTTAAAGCTCACTGTATCTTTCATGAAAGCTTCTATCGTGTGTTCTAAGTTAAACAGTACTAAAAGTGCATATTCTAATATTTAAAAAAATAAATTCAATTCACGCAACTCATAAAACTAATCCGGGACTGACACACCTTTCATTTCTAACTGTCGTCGCGTCTAATAATGTAATATTATTTATATTTTATTATTTAACATAATAATAATAAATCTTACGTTTAATGCGAAAACATTCATGCGCCAGTAATAATATTGCATTTAATACGTTTTATAATACGATTATGCTACGTTTTATTGGCTCATGTTTATAATCGAATAATGAGGTTTTATGGTGTATGAAAATTCCTCCATTAGCGTTCCAATTCGATGATTCGAAAATAAGAAACGTTCTCTTGGCTTATTTGTGACGTGTTTGAGGAAAATTATGATGGCGCCTATTTAATCCAACCAGTCGGTCGCCACCGGAATTAAACGTCTATGCACATACACACACGTGTTTTATTATATTACCCCACATACAATATAATAGGATATGTTTATATGTAACATTTAATGTATTTAAAAACAGTGGATATAATACCGTTATATTTATATGTGTAGCAGATTATAAGTATAGTAATTATTTTTATAAATAGATTATTTGTATCAACCAAATATCTAGGCGTTGGAATAGTGATGTGGAAAATTATAATTAGACTAGCTTTTTACCCGTTGAAAGATTAACGAAACGCTAAACTAACAGACAATAAACTCTTTTCTTAATATGCAGTAAGTATTTAATTTAATTTATATTTTAAATGTTTTATGCTATACCGATGCAATGGCGTTCATTCAAGTTCAAATCACAAAAATCATGAATTATTTTGACATTACAACAGTTTATATTCCGATCGTAAAAGTCGAGCCAAAGCACTATTTTTAATCCTGACGACTCTTAAGTAGTACCTTGGCTGGACTAAGTCTGACGATCGAAGTGGACCTTCGCCATTTAGCGTCAAAACGTTAACGTATTACGGGTATTAAGGTCAAATGGATGTGACTTTGCAGTCATATAAACGCCGGAAAAGCTAGTGACTATAGTAGTGACTAGTATTTATAAATTTCCACATAAATAGAGAAATGAAGATGCAACTATCAGGCGGTAAAGTTATAATGTAGTCTTCGCTGGCATGTCGGCTGTGATTTTGGTAGAGCGTTTGGCATTATCGTAATGTGTTCTTGCGACTGCTCGCTGGATGATTTCCTGGCTCAATTCTGCTGCTGTGACTCAGTGGCATTTCCCCTCATCTATCGTTATTCGTTCGATAGCTTACTGATTCAAGGAGTACTATCTATTATTTTCGTCTGTCTACTGCGTTTCAGCTTCTGTGACCAAGTATCGCATATTTTATAATTCTGATTATTTTATAAGCTCTGGCGTATCGCAGATTATGATGCTTGCGTGCCAACTGCATCGAATGATTTTCTCACGTCTTAAAAGATAAACGGTCCAGATGCTCACGCCAGCGATCGGTAACCATAGGCTAGAAAAACAATAGTAATATATATTTTATTATTATTTTATGAGATCATTGCCCTTCGTATAAGTTTTGGTCATCAACATACATTTCATACTAATTTTAAGACTGTAAGACGAGGCGTTTACCCCTTTACTTGATGTTAAAACTACTAATTAACATAGCTATATAAATAGGAAAATCTGCTTTATTCAAGAACATTCAATCACACAATTATTAAGCCATAACCTTACTATATAAAACTTGTTTCAAAGCAAAAAAAATATTTTTATGACATATTTTCTTTTTTTGGTGAATATCATAAGGGTCATTAAAAGCTATATTTTATAACAAAAATTCAAGTTTTAATTTTTAAAACAAATTAATAAACATTCGTAAGAAAATTGCAAGTCTCATAAATAATGTATAGAGGATCGAACAACGTAATATAAAACTTGTTTTGAAGCAAAAAAAATTTTTTTTTTATTTTATTTCGATGCAGGTTTAACTTCTGATCGTTTTTATTGAGACACACTTTTTTGTAGGATTTTATCCGACGAAGTTCTGATATTTAAAGTTTTTAAATTTGCCACTTTTTTGCAAAAAATTACGAATTCTATATTATAACAAAAATTCAATTCTTAGTCATTAAAACAAAAGAATTACCAACCTCAAGAAAATTGGGTTCAGTCATCTGACCGATAAATGTCGATATTCATCCAGTTGGAGTTATCACGTAGAAATTACAATTATTGTATGACGTATTCATCAAACAACCTGGAAGTTGGAAAACTGTGACTTTTGTTAGAAGACCTCAAACCCTCTTCGAAATCTTTCGTGATGGATACAAAACAACATTGAATTTATGGCATCAGTGAGATTCATCAAGAACCGCCAATACATACAACATAAAATTAGTGGCATTTGTGGGATTCATCAAGAATTAACAATATATACATACAATAATATTTTATACGCAGAGTGACGTGTATTGCTTAGCGCGCGTCTTTTCCAAACAAAGAGTAGTTTTTTCGCTTGTAATTATGGGTGATTATTAACCAATTATTATATTATTTGGTCATTAGGTTTTTTTTCCATTGTTAGCAAAAATATATTGTGTGGCTTGTTTTAATTTGTTACAGTGACATTTAAATTATAACAAGTTATGCAGGTGATTGAAACAAAAATAAAGTGTAAAATTCGTCTAATTTTAAAGTAATTGACAGACTAGATTTATGAATGCTTGATTCTGTATTTACAGTACCTGAAGAAACAATAAAAAATGGACGTGTCTATATTGATTTTAGATGTAACATTTACCAAACCATATTTTTCTGAATATATTACTTATTAAGTTGGAATATTTTATTAACAAATATATAAATTAAACAGTCGGTCGTATAGTGCGGAACAAACGTTTCACTCTAGCCAAATAAAAACGTCATTTTGATTTAGCGCAATCTTTCATTGAAAAGAATGTCACCTCGACGTTGTTTGTGTTATAACATATAAATAACCATACAAATACATAAATAAATAAATAAATTCGACTATTTGTCAATCAGAACGGTGGACGAAAGCATTGTGTTGCTAGTACGAAAAATTACGACTACATCCAAATGTCAAGGAGCTAAGATAACACGTGGGCGCCGCTAAGCTGTGTATTTTTTTTTTGTTGCATAAAATGTGTATGTGCGTATACACATATTGAAGAAAAATAAATAAATAAGAAAAAGCATAAAATAAACAAAAATTACCGAGCGGAGCATGTGCGAGACAGGCGCCGGCACTTTGACGCCGTTCAGACTTTCAGATCGTTTAAAAAGAGATTTATAATGTATATAATATATTTGAGTAGTTGCAAAAAAACGTGTATTTACATACTCGCAAGTTTTGGCCTCAAGATGCAGCGGTCGTGTGATGGATCATCGTTTTTTGTCGTTTAAGATGATTAAAAGATGACGCTGATGTTGCTGATTCGTCGCATTAATTTATGACTAAAAAATAATTGATGACATCAAGAAGATTAAGACTAACGATTCAAATGCAAAAAATAGGTCAAGTGCTACTACTTATTTTGTGTAATTAATAAAATAACATCTATACCTTCAGAAATTTTTTTTATAATGCGTTATTACTTATTTCAATATGAGTGTATAATACTTTGTTTTTTATATATTTTTTAATATTAATTAGGCTAGTCATCAGTAGTATTAGTTATCCCATTAGTTACAACATATATGGGAATTTGAAAACTGATCAGTATGGTCAATGGTTATATGTTATAGTTCGAATCATAAATTTAAAGAATACACAATGTAGCAGCGTGTTTGGCTTGTTACATATTTTAGTTTTATCCGTATCGTTTTACTTCAACCAACATTCAATAAATCGCTTCTAAAAGTGATATATGCGTAGTTAAAACCCCTACCATTTGACCATAGCCTATAAATCGTACGATGGAAAACGCACGCGTGTTTCACCCCTGGGGGTAATGTGCAGTTGAATTCAATGGTAACCGATAATTTATAATATGCTGCGCTATGTGCAACTGTCGTCGACCGTTCTACCATGTCATTGAACAGCGGAATAATGGACTTGATTTAATGAAAAGATTATTTTTGTAATATGAATACTGGAAATAATACATAATAGGCAGTATACATATTAAACTTCATGCAGATTTATATGTTAACAAAATATATTTTTTTGCATACTGCAACCTATTCCGAAATGACAGTGATTATTCCAGAATTCGACAGAAAATTCCAAGACAAAGCTTTTATATGCTGGAAAAAATTCTGTATTTATAGAAATTGCTGATTACCAGTAGATGGTGATAATTTGAGTCTATACATTTATTTATTAATTATAAATTTTCAGTTGTAACTAGTGCTTCTTCTTAAGAACTATTTCTAGAGAATTTATTGAGAAAAATTCCAAATCAAGAATTCAAATTTGCTGATATCACAAAAAAATCCATAACGCCTTTTTTATTGAAAATGGCACGAATATTTTTAAATGTTTTATCACAGCTGTATTAGAAAAGATGAGTCCATGTTAGATGTTTGAAAATATGCATGCTTTCTTAGAAACTCATAATAGAAATTTTTATATAGCAAAAAAAATGTTTCCAATGATCTCGACTACAATAATTGCTCTTATATTTCCTTTGGTAGTTTAAGTACTACATTAGATAAGAAAAAACTGCTCGGGAGCTTTCCAAATTTTTTTAAGCCAATACTTTTCTAACAAAAAAATAACATTATATGATATGATTTTCTTAAAAAGTTATTTTAATTATAATGTGTACTAATGTATCTAATAAATGACCAAAATGATGATCCATCCGCAAGGAAACAACGCAATAGCGTAAAGAATGGGTTCACACACAAAGCCCTCGTTACGACCCGAAGAAATCCCATAAATAACATGTGTTGTTCTTACTGTAAATATTCTCCGTCATTTAGAGAATATTCCTTTTTTGCGAAACGGTCACGGATATAATAAATCACCGGATCCACAACATTTCTGTTGCAATGTAATATGACCTTGTACAATGCGCATCAAGCGAACGTTGCTTTCTAAAGGCGTGTACCTATTTCACCGCTCTAAGAATCAGATGCTCGCTGTATAATTGCGATTGGTCAGCAAGCTTTGCAGCCCTGAATTGAGCCTGAACTCCGATGAGGAGAAAGCAGTCACCAGCAGCCACTCTAAGAGACCAACAGATGCTCGCCGCCCGCGGACAACATACGATCATGGACTCACACATCCCGCCGCCAGCATCTCCACCATCACGCGGACAATATACTGTCGCTACCACACCAACCAGAACTCTGAGGATCGTCCATTGACATCATCTCTCCGCCAGCTTCTCACCACCACTCGGAGATAACACCTCGGCATTTATCGTCTTTCGCAACATATGTAAATATAATGTAATAAAACTCTAACTAGCTACGAAGTCAACACTCCCTAGGGTTTTCAAACCTTAAAAATGTATTACCATTATTTAAATTCATCTATATGTAAATTGCATATAGAAGATTTTTTTTATTTTTAGACAACAAAATAAAAGCTTGTATCAATATTTTTCAGTTGACTTTTTGACTTTTAAATTTTTTTTTTAATTAATGCTTTTTACTAATAAAATACATTCATATAAAATACACCTTTTTGGTTCCGCTTTTAATATTTTATATGCATACATATTATTGCATTATTGGAGAATATAAAATTACCACAAAGTATTCGGCCATAGAAATAAAATTTAGTGCTTATGAAAATCTGCTAGTCACATAATACTGAAGGTTCAGATATTACAAATCTGCGAACAGAACTGATGATATGTAGCAACAGAACATTAAATATTGACATGCAACCACGATACATATGTATTGGTATATAGACACATATGTTTCATCTAAAAGTAAATATTTTTATACCTCGATTCTATGTGATCCTGATTAGCAATAATCGTTTGGGAGTACCGCCGCTCCTCGTCGTTCGACATGTGATATGATATTATTATAAGAATTAATATCAATCTTTCATATGAAAAAAGGTACTGTAATGCTCATATAAGATTTTATGGAAAATTTCCTATATGAATGATTTATTTGTATCTAAAAAAATATACGTGGAATGACTTACTACTACTTAAAACATATGTTACGTAGTTTTTGTCTTAACCAGTTATTATAGTGTATCAGATTAAATAATACAGCAGCCATTCCCATAGAAAATAACCACTAAAATGTCATTCACTCCCTAGTACGCTTTTTATACGTTTAATGTAACTGACTACCTGTTTACATGTGTCCGTACCATAAGAAGAAGAGTATAAGCAATTATTCTTTATTGTTATAACCCCATTTATGATGTCGGTGACGAGAATAGTGATACTAATCCGTGCTAATAATGCGATCCATCACCCGTCTAGTGTGCCTATGTCCACCTAGTCAAGGTGATAATAAAAGAAAACAAGACTTAGATTAATGTATCCAATAACAATAGTGGACAAGCGTCCCCGCCCACGGCCCACGGCAATCTCTTGTGCATACACACGGGGCCCATCAATGGGCGGCGAAGATGGCACTAGATGGCTTTTATTAGCATAATTAAGCCGGCGCGACATTTTTTCCACCGCTACATATGCTCGCCCATATTTATGGACCAATTTTCGTGATTTTTACGATAATCGTACATCACGCGCGCCTTTAATCTCGAATGAGATACGGCCGGATAATGTGAAGCGTAAATTTTGGACAAAAGGAACATTGAAAATTTTCGTGTTTCCATAAACAACCGCTTTTTGTGGTGTGTGAATTTATCGTTTGTAAATGAAATGTCGTATGGGCGTATAATTGTTATTCAATGTCTTGTTCAAGAGATGTCTTTTTGGGATGTGACGCAGGTATTTGGTTAAATATTGTGTATTTAGCTTTTATTATTGACAAGGTCAAGAATCACATTTCCCTATTGTTCGCCCACAAAGTAATTGAATTATTGAAACTTTGACACCATCTGAATACAATGTAAACGTGAGCAGAATAAATTGAGGAATATAATTGTATAATTTAGAAAGTCCTCTTTATGCAATAAGCCCATCATTTCTGAGATCTATCTGGAGATATCTACATATACTTTAATTATCAAAATTTGCAATTATGTTTGTCTGTCTCACTAAAATCCCACAAATAATAATTTCTAACGATGTTCTGTTGCATTTTAAAAACAATAACATTTTATATTCAAAAACTTTGATTTTTATTTTATTTACTACATAATTATCTAAGTGCTGTTTTAAAAATATGCTTTACTTGCTTAAATTAGTGTAAACAATGACAAAATCAATTTCATAATTTAAGAGATTATTCTTGTTGCAGCATCTATATTTTATTAAAATAAAAAGATGAACAAAAAAAGAGAAATTCTATTTGTATGTTAATTAAGTAAGTAATGCAAATACTATAATATTATTGTTCGTTTATTTATATGTTACAACTTCTCCCTTGTGTATTTTTTTATTGCTTGTATCAGACCAAATTGTACTAGTTGTATATAATTTTTGCAAAATTAAATTGTCAGCAAGTAATATAATAGTGTATAATTGGCAGGGTCATACAATTCCAAGTGTATATGTTGACAGCACTGTAAATCAGACAGCTGTCAATAATCACGCGTGCTCAAATTGTCAAATGCAAGAACGTCGTTTTAAATATTTTTCCAGATAGGGAGCAAAATTTGGCCAGTCAGTGCTGGTTTTTTTTTTAATATTTTCATTTCCGGAAAATTCATAGTATTTTTGAATAAATGACTAGCGATTATATTAAGACTTTTTATAGCAATATTACGACTTACAATAAATAATAATTCAATGAAGCATATCTAAATCGAATTTTGACTAATATGAGAGCGCAAAAACCAATTATCCTTTCTCAGAAGTCAAAAATCCACGTTAAAAGCAATAAAATCGTGTCGGCGCCGTCACAGTAAGCGTTCCCACTGCCATTTATTGCTTTTGACGTGAATTTTTTACTTCTGCGAAGTGATAATTGTTTTTACGCTCTCCTATTGCCATGCATTTTTCTGCCAAATTAAAGAGTTGCCAAGATCATGCGATTTAACGCCGTTGGAGCAATTAAAATCCAACATCCGCCACTAAATCGATACTTAATAAAATAGTACATCAAATGTTCGATTAATAAAAAAATCTGAAGATATCTTTCAATCTGTGTTTTTATTTTTAAAATATTCTGAAACTGAAGTTGGATTACACTTGATATATAATATAATATCCTTCAGTATGAACGATGTATCGCAAAAATCTATGGAACAACTGAAGGACTACTCTCGATTAAAATTAAACAATAATCCTTATTAATCTTAGCGACTTTATAAACTATATAATAAGGCACAAGATAATTAATATATGACAATTGATTCATCAACAAAAACTTCACGATTAAAAATAGATTGTCTAAGTATTAAGTTAAATTAAAAATAGTAATTTAATTAATTAATTAAAATATGTACGTAAAAGTTAAAACAAAACTTTTTAAATTGGGAACCATTGATAATAATTTAAACGTCTAGGTTTTGAGCGGCTGGCACAGACTCCTCAAAAAATTGCTTCCAAAATCCATCGATGGATTAACAGATTTTACGACTAGTTTTAGTAATTTGACAATTCCAGGTGAAATGGTTTGGTATTAATAAATCTGTTTACAGTAATATATTGATATAAGTATCTCTGAGTAACTAGTGAAGTCATTTAAAATGGCTTCATAAAATAGAAAATATATTGGGTATGACATAGATGCCTTTGGACTGAAATGTTAAAATTATTTTGGGCATGGCATATTTTTTGGGAAAGTTAAGATGCAAACGTATATTTCTAAAATCTTATTTATTGACATTGCAAAGTTTATTTGGAGTTAAAGTTGCATGAATCAAAATTATAAGTCACCTAATATGACTTGAGAATATTTCCATCATGATCAATATTACGTCGCGATATCAAAAGCATTCAAAATAGCCGTTTGCACCATAAGAAGTTAAAGAAAATGTAAACGTTTTGCTTCTAGTTTATCCTGAAGTAGAAAGTACAAAAACTAGTTTCAATAAATTAAATATCCTAAGCAAGAAGTTAAAATATTTTTTTTAGACAAACTACGCTTTAAACAAAATGTTTTATTTTTAATAATTTGTATAGTTACTAAAAATACATATAAGAACAATATATTAATCGTTCTTGAAGAACACAACATTTTTATTAGTGTTACGATGTTATTATCAATAAAATAATTAGTTTCATGACCTTGTTTAGTTCACAATTAATTTTCTGAAACACGTTTGTATAACATGTGCGAAAAAGAGATCACTACAAAAGAGTAATTCATAAACAGTGTTATTGATTACTGCAAATAATAGACATCATTTTATGTCTTAAGTATACTTTTCATATTAAATTAATACTCTTTTTGCTAATAATTTGAAAGCTTTTTTAGCAAAATATTATGTTATTATTTTTATTAAAAATAAATAAAAATAATTTGTCAATTTGTATTATTATAATATATTATATTTAAAATGTATATATACATATTTAAATATTATTTAAAACAATATTGTTTTTTAACTAATATTTGTATAAAACAGATATCAAATTTAATTATCATTAGTAGTATATACATATAATATATACCTTGCATGTGAAATGCTTTTAAAACTTACAGTAATGAAATATTATCATTATAAGCATTTTATTTGTGTGTGTGTCTGAATAACTTTTAATAGTAATTACATGTTTTTTTTATTTAAGAAAAATAATTTCTCTCTTACATCACAAATCGAGATTCTATTAAAATATTTTTGATTAATAAATAATTTTCTTAAATCAAGATTCATTATATACACAAGTTTCTACTTGATTATATTAATATTTAAATAATGTTATACACATTAAACATGAACGATTATCTTGGTATATACACAAAAGTAATATATTATGTTAAATTATGCAGTTATTTCGATTCAACAGTTTATAAGTAAATCGACGTGTTTGGCATTTTAATGAATTGTATTTGGTACGATTAAAACGCAGAACGAATACTTGATCGATATATTATATTTTTATCTTGTTTTAAAAATCCTAAATTATTGTGCAGCATTCCTGAAATGTAATAAAATTGATTTTGTCGCATTCCTTTTAAGATACTCAATATTTACATATACATACATACGTATTTATATGCTGGGTCAAAGACACTAATGGATTTTTATGTTAATTAAAAAAGTAATATTATTATATTTGAAACTAACAAGATAGCTTAATCAATGTAATTCATTCCATAGTAAGTTGAATATGTATAAGTCATCTACTAACTAATGATATATGACGGCATCCATAGAAAAATATAATATATTATAAATCTCTTAAGATAAGATTAAATTCAAATAGCAGCCATATTTCTAAAAAAATACTGCTTAACTATTGGACTCATTGAACTCTTGATAGCTTATTATTCTTAGTCTTTTATTGCAATATTATATGATATCTAGTTTAAGTAGATGTATTAGAATAACACACACAGTTTGAGAAACTGCTAAACGCGCTGACTTTGCTACAATCTGCTTTGATATACCACCCGCCCATTATAAGTTTATGGAAACTTATTTATATTAACTAATATGCATTATATGATTTATGATTTTTCCTTGAAAATTTGTCGAAACTCCTCCTTAATGATTTGAGACCAATAAGACTAAATTGAGCGGCATATTTTTTTCTGAAGCTTTTAAAAGCTTGCAATAGCTTTACATCTTTCTTTTTGGCGCATAAGAACGTGATTTATTTTCTAGAGTATGCTAGAAAAAACTGCTTCTAAAGCTTCGGGACCATTCCACCTCTACAAAAAAGAGTCTCTCCATCTCGTTCCTGCCGATGGAAAAAGACAGATCTTCGTATGTTTGCAGCAAAAAGCCCGAATCGGAATGCTGCCATTGATTCGTCGGCATTTGTGGACCACATTTTAATTTACGACCATCTCGAAGCTCGTTGGAAGATGGCGTTTAGAAAGTTTTAGAAATATTATTCTTTTTACTGTATAATGTATGCAAAATCATGACATCATCATCATACAAGGAATTTAATCTTAGATTAGATTCAGTAATAATATTTTGATGGTCTTAGGTGTGTAAAATAAAATATTTTACATCGCTCCTAATACATTTTATGTGTATAAAAATAGTGGAAGTGTTAGATTGATATAAAAGTTCACACACCCACACGCTCGTATGTTTGAAGATGTTGATGGATCCAAACTGGCATTCCGATCCGTGCATCTAATTAGACACAAATTCCTCACCAGTCCAGATAGAAAAATATGCGGATACCAGCAGATCATTACCAAGAAGCAAATGACAAGTGATTAACAAAGATTCGAACATGAGCGAGATAAGACAATTTCGCACCAGCAGATGTTTGTACTATTTTTTTTAATATATCATAATCTACAGTGCACCATATTTTCTAAGACTTCACAGATTATTATCAAGATTATACAGTTCTATAAAAGAATGCAAAAAAATAACGGTAAAATATGGTATAATAGTATATATGTAATATAATACTACACAATAAAAAAAATGATCAATTTTAAATTAATTTTATTGCCACAAATATTTTCTAAGCATTTATTAAATTTAATTGAATAATATATGTCGTTGAAAAATCATACATTTCTGTACTAGAACACTTTAAAAGCAGTAAATCATCTTTTTTATCGACATAAATATTTGCATAAGATATTGTAAATCGATTTATATGTAAAATTACGTTAGTCTTGTTTTTCTGATATCGTCAATTTATGTGTTTCATTTTTATATACTATGCTACATAATATACATTGAACGCATTGAAAATTGCCTAATGGTTTTTTTTATATTAAATAGCTATAAAAATTCTGTTTTTTTTTATAAAATATTTTTTATGTTGTTGTTTTAAAGTATGAAATTTATTTTATAGTTAGTATTTTAATTGTATATACAATTTTTACATTATTGTTATTTTTAGAATTTTTATGTCTAAAAGTAATAGATTTTTTTTATGTCTTTAAATTTAATTCAAATTTTCATAACAAATGATATTTTTCCTATAACATATTTAATAATCGATCAAACCAAATTTATATTCGCATAACTGCAGAAATCTAATAGTATATTTAAAATGAAGACATAGATTTAAATACATATAAATCAGATAATTTAATATTTGTGGTAAAAAAGTGTAATATCGATGTCAATATATAGATCGTAAGTCATAATAAATACGTTATCAAAGTAACTATAATATTAAACGTCTATATGTTAACAACAATATTATAAAATTAAATATTCGCATCACTACAATAACTAAACGGCCATTTTGTAGCAGTTTTATATTATTTTATATTAATATTTAGGTTATAAACCATTTAGTCGATGACTTAAACCTGAAAGATCTGGGTTTAAATTCAATATAAAATAGTGAATTTTTTAATCAGTATCATGTTTAAAAAAAAAATATTATATTTTCTAGATTTTCCTAATCTCACGGATGAATATCGTAATGAATAAATAAAATCAAGCTAAATTGTACATAATATGTATATAAAAAATCTAATAATAAAAGGACGGAAGCCCTGCGTACAGGTATTCATTATGTCTGATTGACTTTGTACAGATTTTTCCGTTGTAACGCATTGGGCTTACGCTTATCAGGTTACAATAGAAGATTTAATAATTTATAAATAAATAAATAAAATAGTTGAACATACAAATCTTTTTAATAGAATGCAAAATTTTCACACATAATAATTGCGATATTCTTTAGAGCGCCTACTTCTATGTAGTAACCATCATTAATAAATTAAAAATAATATACATACTATTATATATTTGCATTATAAAACAACGGCTTTTAAAATAATTCATCAAACGGATACATTTTAGAAAAAACGGTAATTTGAAATACTATTTTGATTACTGATATAAATGCATAATATACACTTTTACCATGCATTTAGGTTATAAGGAAATTTGTGAGTCTTAACAAAGCATCCGACGCAAAAACCCATACAAAAAAGTAACACTGTCAATAGCAAAGGAATTCGATCTTAAAGTAATGACCGTTATAGTTTACGTAAGCGAGCTATTTTTTGTAGTAAAAAAATATTCGTTTATAATAGAAAAAAAAATATTTTATATCAACGCCTTTTAAATGGGAAAGACAAGCGGAGATTTATTTTTTCATTCCGGTTCGACCAGCTGCACCATTAACGACAAAGACATTTTAAAATATATAAAATGGAAATAGCAACTCGTTCTGACAAAAGGTCTAACCAACAATTAAAGAATACTTTATATTCAGACCCACAGGATTTATCAATGACATACAAAATAACAACAATAAATTGTTGGCATCGATGAGCTTCATCAAGACCCGCCAATTTATAACATTAAATTTATCAGTGCATTATCAATTAAAGTAATTTAAGATATGTATTTTATATTTTATTTCAGATTCGCCTCTGGCAACAAACAGCGATGTAATACATCTCAGGAGGAGACGCCACTGATCCTCCTCACTTGTATGTCTATCATATCGTATTTCTGGAATCGGCATTTCGCATTGGATTAATTTCGCAGGCGATGGCCGTGACACGATATTAAGTGGCCGGTGGTAATACAATACGCCACTACTTGTCTCTGTACCTTTCGGACAAAACGGCGCCGATGAGCTTCTTTTAGTATAAATGATTGAACAACGCTAATTAGTAATGTCAAGTAGATCGATCGAGATAGTGGATTTGATAAAAAAAATACTATCAATCAAAGTTTAGCAACGAACTAACCATAACAAATGGTTAAATCCAGCATACTTCACTGCTGATTATCATATTATTATTTTAGTGTTTTTTATATACATATTTAATAAAAACCTGGATATATGTAAATCATATTGAAAATTCAAAAAACAGAAAAACTGCATTGGAAGGTATAGACAATATTCTGAAATGTTTAACGAAACATGAATGTTTGTCAGATGACGTTTATATATTACAGAATATCAAATCAAAGTTTGACACGTATATAAATTGATGAAAAAGCAATTTTGCTGTTTTTTATCAATGCTTAAATGTTACCAACTATATATATTAAGTTACTAATTTATTATTTTTAAAATGGAAATTTATTTTTATTCATAAAATTGTAATACTAAACGCTTTTCATATGGGACATTCGTCAATCAATGAATTATAAGTAATTACATATATCTCTACATTTACCTTAAGGAAAATGTCAGGACAAAATTAAAATTTAAAATTAAAATCAGTTGAACTAGATTTCTGTGTGTGAAGTGATAATCACATTATTTATATATCTATGCAATATATCGTAGATTAGAGACCAGCCGTTACAAAATAATTACGCATCTAGGAGCAGACAGGCTATTAATAAAATACGTTTTGCATAGTAACTCTTTAATTAAATTCTAAATAATAAATTATTTATACAGATCAATGGTCTTAGGTGCGGCAGTTGATGTTGATAATCGCTATAGGAAATGAAGTTGCTACTTCTGTAATAATTAAAATATATTTTTTTTATACATTTTTTCAATCTCATCAGCATGCAAATAGTAATTAAAAATCGATTTAGTGACAATAAATAATACTTTTTTAAGAAACCCCTATTATTCGTGGTGTCCTGTGTCACCGTTTTTTTATATATTCTGAAATATTAAGGTCTCTAAAGCAATATTTGCTTTGTAATGTTGCACTTTTTTTAGGATCAGTATTAAAAATTGTATTGTAAATTAATTGTATCGCTTTATTTTGGATAACTTCTAATTTAGAAAACACTAGCGACAATCAATAATCATCGCATTGCAATAAACATGCACAAGGTCCGTTAAAAGAACCATTTCATATTATTTGCAATAACAAAAGATACGGCGTTTTAGCGGACTGTCTAAAAGGAAATAAAATAAAACATCACTCAAAAACCAGATCTACTGTGGGTGCAAATAAAATAATATGCGTTCTATAAGACAAATACTATCTCTGATTATTAGAATTTTCGTGTGCGCAATATTCGTTTGCGCAAAAATCCGGTCAGCATTATTTTCCTTGTTTTTTTATTTGAATGATTTTTTATCATAAAAACTATTTCGGTCAGTCTCTATTATAGATGTTATCTAATATTTATACTGCTTACTTCACATTATTAATTGTATCATACAATAAGACTACCAAGACTTTTAAAATAGGGCTGATATTTTTTGGATGGATCAGGAGGAGGGGCGAAAATAATATTTCCGCCACTGCCGTCGTTAAGCATTCACCGGTATTTATTTTGTGTTCGGGGTTGCCGTGATAAATGGGCCAGTGGATGCATAGTTGGCTTGCACACACCCGCAAGAGATATATCAATTAGTGTGTGTACTACTTCTTCTAATTTCGGTTCGGCATTCTTGGCTTTGGTCGCGAGTTTGACGGCGCCGCGACGCCCCAGCTCAGCGCCGGCGCCACGTTACCACAGGCGCCACACTCCACTATTATTCATAGCGAAGCCGTGGGGTTGTCTTGCGACTGTTTGCCCTGATTCGTGTCGTCATTCGACGCCGTTGACGTCATCGATCCCCCTTCCTACCTCCTCAATCAAATAATTGTTGTCCGACGGTCATAAAAGATTGAGCCTTATCGGCATGTTTGCTTCGTCGAGGTTTTTTGTACGTGGATTGTGTGGTCGAGTGGTGAAAATATTAGTAAATACACCTTTATGTACTTTATACTCAGACCTGCCGAGAGTGAAGGGGAAGAGGGAAAAAATACCCGAGAACCGACCAAACGAAAAAATCATAGCAAGAATGAAAAAAGTAAAAAGCAACCTTAAATAATGAATCTGAACTAAACGTATTTAAGGTATAATTTCCTTAAGCCCTTTTTATACACACAATAAGTAAAAGAAGCGGAACATTGCCTTCAAAAGCATCCACTTTCTAGGTAGTACTTTCACAATAAACATTATTATTCAAAGGACAGATTGTACTTTTTTGCCGCGGCTCCGTTTGTGTTAAAATTTATTTGCAAATTATTGTTGAGTTTATTGTATTTTGAACGTTAAAAAAATATTAGACATGAGAGGAAATATTCAACGAATGTAAACTAGAAGCTTCAGATCGAATACCTAAGGAAGAAGCATAGAAATAACGAAAAATCAACAACAGCACCAGCTGAATAGATAAATGATGTTTTTTTATATTGTATTATCGATAATTTGACAACTAGGTTTAATACAGAAAAATAAATAAATAATACATTCAGTTCCATGTGGTTATTTCTAATAAAAAAACTAGAAAAAACAGTCTCGAATCTATCAAAAAAATATTATTTTTAAATATATCAGAATACATTTTCTCCAGTAGTCATATATTTTTACCAGTGAAAATATAAATTATCTGGCAGGTGCTAGTAAAACTTACTGATATTTTATTTTAAAAGTTTTACTGATATTTTAAAATATCATAATATAATAATTTATAATATATTTAATCACTATATTATATTTATTAATAAAGCAAATGCAGTTTTTTATACTTTTTTTATTTACGTCTCACTTTTATCAACTTATGGTTATTTTATTTATTTATACATTAGAGTAAATTTTATTTTATCGATAAAGTAAAATTAGCTCTTAACATTTTATTGTAAGTTTTCATTTACGTCTCACTTTTATCAACTTGTGATTATTTTATTTACGTATTAAATTGGATAACTTATGATTATTTTATTCAAGTATATATTAGCGTAAATGTTGCTTTATTAGTAAAGTTATGTATTGGTTCTCAGCATTTTATTTTTTAATTAAGTATTAGTATATTTTGTGAATTTTACGAACTAGTAAATACAAAAATAACGTTGTTTCAATACACTATTCTGGATTGAACAAAAAAAAACCTAATAGTAATTGAAATATGCAATACTATAAAACAACACACGGTCGGAAACGGTCGCTTTAAAGATAAACCCGAATTCATGTGTTATCTCTTTTTAATATGTATATATGTATAAATATAATATAAACGATATTTCCATACACTTACTCTTTTATTTTCATACTATTCACTCATAGTTAATAGAATTCCAAAATATGCTATTCATAACACTTACTCTAATATATACGTGAATAGTTAACAAATTTGAGACGTAAATAAAATAATCAGAAGTTTGTAATAAAATGTTGAGAGCCACTGAATTTTCCTAATCAATGAATATAATACAATAAACAAACATAATTTTTATTATGAGATGTACATAAGAAAAGCTTACAATAAAACGTGTATAAGCACTGAATAAATATAATATAGTAAAGAAATAAAAGTGATGATAAATATGAGACATAAATAAACAAAATTGTAATAAAATCTTAAGAACCACTGAATTTGCTTCATCAGTAAATATAAAATATTATACAATAAATAAACATAATGATAAATGTGAGAGGTAAATAAAATAATCGTAAGTTTATAAAAATAAGACATAAATAAAAAATGGCTATAATGAAATATTCAGAATCAATGAATTTACTTAAATAAATATAATATAGTAAATAAATTAAAACGTGAGACGTTAATAAAATAATAAAAGTGCAACGTAAATAAAAATGTTTATAATAAAATGTTGAGAAAGTACTGCATCAATAAATTTAATAAATAATTAAATATTACACAATAATTAAAAATGAGATGTAAAAAGAAATTTATTATAAAATGTTTATAACCACAGAATTTGCTTTATCAATAAATATAATAAAATGAAATAAAATTATGATATTAAAAAAATTTAATAAAACGAATTAAAAAAAAGTTAAAATAAGCCCACTTCCATGATGTACATATATATGCTGAAAAATAACTCACTAATCAGAAACTTCAATAAAAATAACTTTTCATTATTTGACCAAACACATCTCATTGGCTATAATTTGTTTATGCGATCAATTGACGCAGCGTTAAACTGCTTGCGATGAATTGTCGGTTGGTATTTGTTGACGATAAATTTTTCTAGCCCTGTCAAAATTAGCTGTTATTATGCTCTTACAAAGCCCTTGCATTTATGTTTTTAATTCATTCAGTTGGCTAAGCATTACTATTGTCTGGAATTTTTGCAATATTTAATTCGATACGAGGCTTCAATGCTTATAATATAGTTTGAAGATATTCCAGTAAATATAATACAAATACTAAGTTACTAAGAATTTGCTTTTCATGTAGATTTTCTCGGTAGAGACAAACTCATCGTCTGGGCGTCCGTTTAGTTGTCCTTGAGTGATAAATTTCAGCTGAAAGTTTACATTTCAATACTAAGCACGTCATTGCCCCGCCGTTTTGAATTACAATATCTTTATATCTATTTATAATAACGGAAACACTGATTTATTATCGGCATAAAATAAACACGTACTATTTGAGCATTTATATTATTATTATTTACAGATCAATTCACTACAAGCAACTATGTATTTTAAGACATATTCATTTCAAAAAGGTTTTCATACACTTTGATGGAAAAACATATTTATTATGCAAAAATTATAATTGCAAATCCCCATAACACATTCACACGCATAATTCATCTTCGATATTCTTACGAGCGGTCGATCATTATGTATGAATTCACTTTGAAAACGCGAAATGTATGTAAATACTTGGCCATTCGTCCATAGTTGAAAGACGCCTTAGTCTAAATGTGTAATGAGATAAATGTCTACTGATATTTTTATATTAATATTGCTTGCGTTTGATCAAAACCGTACAAAGCATAATGACAAACTAAATTATTGCCATCATTAATATGGTTGTAACTTTTAAAACATGCGTTAACCCAAAGCGTTACAATTTAAAAATATACAACAGATAAACAATCAAAGTTTAGCTATTAAAAACTATTAAAAATAATTGTTATTTAAATACCCCATGGAAAAAACATTTAATAAAATATTTACTAGGTTTAGATTGCAATTTTAAATTAAGTGCTATATAACAGAGAATTATTTTGAGAGATATGTGCATTTAAACAAATACTTTGTTCCATAAAACGAATTGCTTGTGCATTTACTTAAGGTAAGTCTTTGGATTTTTTATTCGAAAAATGGATTCGTTACAGAGATTTATTCATAAAGTGCTCGCACCTAAGCTGTCCAACAATAATTCACAAACAATTCGTTTTATTGAACAATTATCTGATTTTAAAGCATTTTTCAAAACGGTAAGAAAACTTAGAACTAGCCAATCATAACCATGTTAAATGCTTATTTTATAAAGTTATAATTTATAGCAAGAATGCGTGTCCCTTATAAAAATATAATTATTTCTAATGAAATATGCTAAAAATATAATTATTTTTTTTTTAATTATACAGCATGATTTAAAATAAATCGTTGAAAAACAAATTGTCAAAAATCGAAAAAAAATATTTAACTAAAATTATTTTTGTAATAAATTTTAAAAATAAAAATCAATATAAAAATTTTTTAGTCAATATTACCAAATTTATTTTTTAGTTCAGTCAATTTATTTTGCTAATTTTTCCTTTTAAATGGTTTACAACCCCTGAGTTACTGTACCAAAGGACAGCTGTTCACATAATGTACTTGGCTCTTCCAAGCGCCATCATATGCCGACCACATATACGTAAGCCCAAAATTAATTTGAACGTATCTTTATTCATACAATTGAATGCAGTATTAATTTAAGTTTTTATTATGTAAATATATTTTACATAGAAACTATAAAAACGAAAAACTAATCTGAACTAATATTTAATAAAAATTTTAACAATTAAAAATACACCCACGTTTCAAAAACCTGTTAAATTTACAATAGCGCTGTTGAGAACCAGACAATTAGATATATTAAATCACTAATCTCACAATCAATTTGCGATATGCTAATTAACTTATTTCATGTTTGAACACAAAGAATAATTAAATTATTTCATATCAAATATGACATTCATCGTGAGTCAGAAGCCCTCCAAATGACATGGCGCCCAGACATGTCTCGACTGACTTCTCCATTAAAACTTTGTTATCGGATATACACATAAACGTAATGTAAATACAACATTAACATATATTTTTGTGTTAAAAATAATATTCCATGTTTGCTTACGGTTTTCTATGAGCATAAGAAATCGTAGCAATGAAAAGGGTCTCACATTTTAGTGCTTTTTTGAGCTTATATGGTAATTGGAAAAGTAAGTAAATTTTCCTAAGGAATGCAGATGAAGACAGTCTTAGATTCCATTATATAAAACAAAATATAAATACTGTCAATAATCGTATATTTTAAGGTAAAAATAATGTCCGTATCAATCAAAATAGTTCGATAATGAAAAATACTGGTTTCACTATCGTTAATAACGATGTTATAAATCAACTATTGATTAAAATCAGTCGATTTTAATTACATCATTTGAAGAGAAGTATGAAAATATATATGAATAAAATAACGTATCTTTCAATAACCTAATATACTGTTGATATCCATGTAACCCAAAAAACAGCTGATAAATTCTATGTTTATTTTTATTATTGTACTAACTAATTTGCATTAATAAAAAAATGCTCTTGTTACTTTTTATTTCCAACTAACTTTAAAAATAATGTTTTCAACATAATATTTATATAATAAATATGACAAATTACGTAATTGTTATAAATATTATATATCCCAAGGAAAAAATAATACTATTTTATTATCTAGTATAAATATAGAGACGACTCGTAACAGTTGCGACGCAAGCACTTAAAAGGTTTGTTTTTTCAAATACCTGTACTGTTAATTTAGTCATTCCGACAGACATTTTAAACGAATAAAAATCAATCCCAACTCGTTTTGAAAGTTGTCCTAATAATGGAAGAGAGATCTCGGGACTAAGCAATTGTGATATTAATTTTTAATATTTCACGAACCATGTATAAGCACATGTTAATCACTCGTAAACACCCTTAAGTACTGGAAAAACTTTTTGATTGGAAACGATGCGCGAAAAAAATACTTTTTATTTGGAAAGGATGCGCGATGGATAATGCGCTCTACTCTGCGCAATTGCTTTTTCTACCTCTTTGTTGAAGTGGCAAATCTGCCAGTTTCTGTTTCAGTAACAACATTTCGTGAGTACAAACGATTGTGTAATTGAGCGGACATTTAAAAGTACTTGCAAAAAGATTCAAGACTACCAAAACAAAGTCGAAGAGATGGTACAAATTACGATAGAATGCACCGACAGGTACCTAAATACATTTTAAAATATTATATTATTGCTGATCTGACCAATTTTATAAAATCGTAAGAATCCCCATCTCACTAATGACATTAAAGCCTGACCTAAAAAAAATCGTCAGAAATAGTTAGATACTGAAATATAATTCTGTGTTGGCGCATATATTTTTATGGAAGGTACAAAGTTATTATTAATATAAATTATTAATAAATTCGCAACAATATTTAAAATACATAAATACGTGATATTCTCGTAGCCTCATAGAATCTAGTCATCCCCAAAAATCGAGTTGTACTTAAAACTTCGTATCTGGATTAGGGTTTACGTGAAATGGGAAGCGGCTGCTTATTTGGTATTGATCGGATAAAATTGCATATGTCTGAAGTTGGAACGATTTAGTGGAAGTTTTTGATAGTCTTCTATGGCTAGGTTTAGCAACATATTAATGCCATATATTATTTGGCTTCTTGGTGAAAGTGTTTAATTCAAGCATTTATATACAATTTTAAAGATAGGGGAGGTGCTTTTACTTTTCTTCTCACTCATAAATTTTAGTCTAATGCGAAAATTTAGGGTCGAAACAAAATTTTATTGTCTTTGTGTATAAACTTATAATGTGAGTCAGCCCATTTCATCGGCTTTCTCGGCACAGAATTCCTCTGTATTCGGAAAGACATCGAATGTCCCTTTTGTAAGATAATAATGATCTCCGATCGTCACGTGCGTCGCCGTAACAAATGAAATTGTTGTACAAGTCACAAATACTCATCACTTGACAAGTCAAGCTCTCGTTCAATGGGTGGACCCACTTCGCTATCTACTTGGAATAAATTTAATTTAGTCGAGCTCGCCCTAAGCGGAGTCATCTGTAGCTCAAGAGTTCAACCCTATCTTTAGGTCCTGACTACATCGAAAACAAACTTTACGTACAACATTTCAGCATGTTCGCTGTAATGCAACGCTTTGTACTAACGTATGTAATGTTTCAAAATATAACTACAACAGTAATATTAAATATTTAATAGTGCAGTACTCAAAATGATTATTGTTGTTCAAGAATTTTTATTATACTATTGAATAATTAGTTGTTAAAATTGTAGACAGACATCAATTCAAACAATCCCAGAAAATGTAAATTTATATACAAATTCACAAATACAAGCCGAACTTTTGTCCTGCTGTATACAAACACGAGAGTTAGGGCGCCTAGTTATCGCAGCGCTTCTCAAACCATCGCACAATAAACAGTCCGATGTTGATTTTACTTTTTGGAAACCTTTTAAGCAGCGGGCGATAAGAGAAAAAACCTAAACAAATATTTGACTCTCAAGTAGTAGCAGCGTACTTTTTTCATATGTATATTTACAATCACATGAGCAAAAAATACACAAAAGATTTTATCGCTCACTTAACAACTTCCTCGTAAATGGACATACGTGAACGTTTGAGAAAAAATAAAATAAACAAACATTTTTTTAGGAATGCATCTGAGATTTGGAAAGCAAATAGCGTGTATTTTTAGCGCTCGGCTTATTCAATTGCACAAAGCGCTAATTGAACAATAAACCTTTTGTTCGGCAGCGCCAGGATTAATCACAAATTGTAAAATAAAGGATTCACAGTCACGTTCCTGACTCCATGACTCAGCCGAGGAGAGCGCGCAGTGTTGAGTCATCATGAGTGACTGACGAAATAAATTTATTCCAATGACATTACATACTTGTATAAATTCTTTACGCGAAATGTTCAAAACCAGATTTACAAGTTACAAAAAATATATACTTATAACATTTTAACCACATTGATTCGATTATTGTGCTTCAACGCCATTTAATAAGCGTTTAAGTCGATTTTAACCGTTGAATTATACCATCGTTAAAGGAACATTAAGGCATTTCGATAGAATGAACGCTCTCGTGATTCCTTGTGTAATTTGACTGTAATTTCGTTACCATTGTTGTTGTGCGATCAACGAAAGGAAGAATCATTTTTTTAAGAAGCAAACAATTTAATGACTAGAGAAACTTTTGAAAGGGAGTATACTGAAATACTTAAGGCGGTGCAAACCGTATACATCGAGACCTCCAAAAGCATGGGAAATATGCGACATATAGAGTCAATATCAGACATGTCCGTTAATTATGATTTTTTCAAGTTCAAAAGAATGTTAAAAAATTTATGCTCGTAATAAGTTACAAAATCCAAACTTTACATGTAAATGCCTTTCGTTCGTTTTCGAAGATTATATTTATACATTAAATATATTTTATCGAATTACCGTATTATCTCAGTAAATTAAAATAGTGAATGGTTTACAAATAAACATAAAAACAATGTTTTACAATCGTTAAGTTACTTTAAATATAGATACATGCAAATCAATTTAACAACAATATCCCAAAAATGTGATTCAGAGCGCTTCGTCATTGAATTTCCAAAAAAATCCAAACGACTATGTCCACCAAATCTAATCGTATGATCTCTCCTTAATAATCAATTTAAACCCTGCTTCATCTTGATAATTGTCTACATTAACATTAACCATTAATGGCGCGATCGAATGATAAAATTTACATAAAGACATTTAATTAACTCACAGATAGGCGATGATAAGAGTTTTAAATGTGTTTAAGCAGCGATTTAAGTTACAATGTAACGAATTCAAAGTTTATCATAAAAAGTTTTGAGAAAGATTTGGAGTCGTCTAATTAATGGGTTTATCGATTGAATTCAGAGACACATTACGCGTCGTTAAAGAATCTTATGTAAAGATTTTGAGGGTTTGATATATTTAATGAAACTCTGCGAAACTTCTGAGCTTTTATGTTAATCGCTAAAGGTTTCGTAGAGTATATGGGGTATTTTAATTAAAATTCTTGGTAACTCAAGCTTCTAGGTTTATCGATGAACTTTATAAACGCGAAATTATTTATAATCTCGGATGAAGCTCGATATTATCAGTAGTTTGACTGACCTTTTAGTACGAAATGTATTATGATTATGCTCTCGAAATAAATATTTTTTTCTATTTTATATAATATACTTATTAAAATGTGTTAAAATCAAGGAAACGTAATTTTGTTTTAGAATAAATAGTGTTTCACGTTACGATAATTTTAAAATAAAATGACTGCACCATGTTTTTGACGTTTCGAACTAATAGGAGAGTCTCCCTTGTTTTGAGAGCATTTCGTACCACACAGTCCGTCAGGGCACCGATAATATTGATTTTAACCCGACGCGTTGCAATAACAATTATGTTATGTCGGCAAACAGATTATATAAATAGTAATATTAAAAAATAGCAACCTACACAAACTTTAGTAAACATCAACAATTAAAATATATGCAATATATATGTATATGTTAATAAAAGCAACACTACGACTCATTAACTACAAACATTTTTTAGAAAAATAAACTGTAAACTAACTTAATTATTATAAAATATGGGGTCTTGTAGTAGAGCGAAAAAAATAGAGTATTGGACAAGTCCTTAATAAACATACCTATTTGAATTTTCTACCATCTATCGTATAGTATTGATTATTTCTCACCCAGGTACTCGCAGTTGGTGAGCGCATTGTTGTCTAACAGTTGATGTAAGTATCTATAAAATTAAATTGAATTATTTTTTAATGTATCTTGTTAATATGTTTTTAATTGTATTTTGGAATATCAGTAAATTTGTTAAAATTTTAAATAAAAGTATTAGCCGAACTAACCTAACACTGAATATCAATAAAATATGTATAAATACCTTTATCTTATTTTTAATTTAGCATATTAAGAATAGCTACAAAGTATTTTAAATATGTTATATCAACAATAAAGTATTAAAAAATTGTTTAAAAAAATCAGAACGCAACAAAAATAAAATTTAAAACTCGAATAGTTGAAGGAAATATTGGGCAATAGTTTAGTCAAAATACCAATAGAATATGTTAATATATCAATAAAGTAAAATGTGGAGGAATTATTAACAGAGCAGTGTGAAATTTTTATTTTTAAGAAAACTGTTCTGTTGCTAAGCAAAAATTATTGGTCATAATTAGCTGTGAAGCGTATAAAATTAGAAGCAAAAAACTGATTATGGCCTTAAAAATGCACATTAAAATTTTAATTATAATCGGGTATCTTTAACTGATTTTTGTGTGTACATTTTTGTACCTTGTCTGAAATTATAAAAGTTTTTGCAGCTCTTGACGAATGATTCTGTGTCAGGTTATATTTGTTGTTTCTTATTGGAATCGTTAGAACAGTTGGAGATTTTGCAACACTGCACTTGTCGTTCCGCATTCCACCGGCTGGTACCTAAAATTACAAACAATTAGAAACATAAATGAGTAATAAAACTTATATTAAAGAACTCTGACAACACTTCAGTACTGTTTCGTATATGATACAACATAAAAAATAAAGCTTTTTTTATATCAAATCAATTTTTAAATTATCTTTAACCGATTTTAGATCATCCTCTTTCAAAATTATGTAAGATATGGCAGCTTTTGACATAAAACAGTATATATCTGCTTATTTTAAAACTCAATGCATGTTTAATTATTGTTACGAAGTGCAAAAAAAGTAAATAAATTGATCTTATTAGATAGATTTATGCAACTTTTTGATTATTGCCATGATTTTTAATAACTTTTCCACACAGAATAAAAATTTGGAATGTTGGGCTACTGTGTGAAGCATATTTTATTTATATATGCAGTATATGTATTAGGATGATTTTAAAATCGTATCTGTCTAGTGTTTGACTATCGCCATTCCTTTTTATAGACTAGAAGAAACATTTCTCATTTTTTCAAATCAATCTTAAACTACCAATCTACATTACCAAAAACAAAGAGTCAAACCTACATTAAAATTGTATTTTTGTTTTCAATAACTTCCGTCAAAAGAGACTAATTTGGGTCTTTTGCCCCCAAAAGCCACTAGTGGTAATCAATCTTATTGCACAGTTAACTCATATTTCTAAAAGCCGCTTCCCATTCACCGTTTAATTATAATTACATAAAAGCGCTTCGATAATCTCAGCAAACACTTCTGTACCTCGTTTGTTTATTATTCACAACAAACAGGAGGTCTAATTGCTTTTTGGCGATACTGTTTGCTCGCTTCGTACATAATGTATCGACAAACACTCAACGTTCTTTCTCAATAAACAGACGCCGCTCTCTGCGATTAGCCAAAGTGCCACTTTCTAGTTCCTCTGGTCAGGATACTAACCGGTTAAGGCGGCTGTGGCCACTTGGAGGGTTGACTTCCCCGGTTTGCTCGTTGGTCATTAGTCGGTCTGTAATGGCCTGGCGGTAAATTGGGCGTGCAGCGAGTACGGGAAATGGAATTCAATTACCATCTGAATAAATATTGTTTAACTTATTGACGGACGTTAATGCGTTTCATGGTGTATGGTTACTGTTCACCTAGCCTCTCAGGTGGGATGTTGGCTGTAACGTATTAAAACGCAATTAGCTAAACTTTTTATATGACTTCCATTGAATAAATCGTGCAATGAAATGTATTTTCCATAATTAACAATTGAAATCTTCAAAATGTGATCAAAATAATCCTACACAAATTTTTTTTTATGAAAGCTCAAGCATGGAATCTAACGTTTCTCAGGAATAATTATATTTTGATTTATTTATCATTTAAATCTATTGTAACTCAAAACAAAATTACATCTACAAATGGTGTCAACTCACATTATTTTTTTCGATGCAGAAATATTTTCATCAATTGTAATTTTTAATGAAATGTAATAAATAATAAGCTTTACCTCCATATTTTCATATAAAAATTAAAATCAACCCAATCATAAATTAATTTCATCGTCAACCAGTTCTTAGTATTTAGCTGTATTATTTACGCAATGGATTCTTTAGTATACTTGGTCATACATTCTACGTTTTATTTATGTATCTGAAAAATAAAGTAAATATATATATTGCAAAATTATTTATTTAATATAGAAAATATTTGTTTTTATATAAAAAGTGTATGTATAGTTTCAAGTCAAAAATAAAAAAAAACCGGGATATTTCTCGTGAAATGCTCAAGTATCGATCGTTTTTTTATAAATGGTTTATTGTGAGTGACGATGGTTTTTCTACGTCCGACGAAAATAATATATGTATATTCACTGTTTTTAAACTGAAGTCGGCAATTGTTTATCCATACTTTATATACAAGTGCATACCACAATATCAACACGGGAGATTGCTTCAAGATATTAATTATGGACCACCCAGAGTTTCATAGATAGTAAATTAAATATATGTCGATCTTGAGCGGAGGTCGGCAACCTTTTTTTTCATTGCGCGTTTTAAATACACGCATCATGACGCTATTGATTAATAACCAACATCTAAAAAACCCTTTCTGTGTATATCATATAGATGGTATTTAAATCGTTCAAGTGCAAAAGTGTTCATCTGCCATTTTAACCGTAATATATATTAAAAAGAAATATTTAATAAGAGATTAGTAAAGGCCTACTAAATAAATATAATAAGTGACAGTGGCTTTCAAAAGCTTATTTTTTCCATAGTTGGTCATAGCTTTGAGAATTACATAATTTTGATTATAAATAATACGAACCAAACTATATTATTTTAAGGAGAACTATATTTGAAATCCGATTAAGGAAATATCAAATTGTTTTCCAAAACAAGGAAGGCAATTAAGATTTAGTAATCCTACTGTGTTTATTTTAAGCATCATTTAAAAAAATTAGAAGCTTCGAGATGTGAAATAAATTTATTTTTATGTAAGAACTGCTTGTATGTTTTTTTTTATTTTTATTTTTAGAGATGGAATTATATATTATGAACCATTATTTCTACTGTTTAATTTTATTTTTATTCTATTATAGAAAACGTGTTTTTTCGAGAAATGTTCTAAAAAAAACTTATTCTTATTTTTGTTGTTAAATATTTATTATTTAACTGCAAAAATAAAATCTATTTTTTAAAAAATATTTAAACCGTGAAATGGTTAAGGATATGCAATGAGTAGTGAGAATTTTCATGACTTTTATTTATTAGAAGTAAACCATATCTATTTCTTATAATGAGTCCGTGTTGTCAATATATAGAAATTCTAATATAATTAATCAATACAGATACAGATACATCCAGTCCGCCCGCCAAGCGCAAAGGGTTAAAGCTCGCCTCCACAGTGAGAAGTTAACCGTTTAATCAACCGTTTCATTTCGATTTGTCACCGTGAATTAACCGTCTCGGGTAGTCACAAGCCGCCGACCATGCAGGGCCCCCTATAAATAAATAATAAACGGTCCCGCCATTCGTCTAATTGCATAACGACATGCAAGGCGATTCGTGTGTGTGTATGTGTGTGTTAAATATAAATTGCGCGTCGATGGGCTGGCGCCGGCGAGCGACGCAACGTGGAAGGAAGTTACTGCCAGGACTGGCACAATTAGAATTAATTGCATTGTGCGGGCACATCGGACCGGATCGGACCCTGCCTTGATGACCCTCTTCCGATTGATAAAAGCGGGCACGAAGCCAACCCAAAACGTACTCAAAATATGTGTGATTGTCGATTGGAGTTGGCCTATTGAGAAGAGCTATCATTTTAAGAGGTTTGCCGTTCAATCTGGATCTTGAAATATTCGTCCTCATTTCTTGGCAAACAATTTTTCCTGATGCAAGAATCGAGGAGAAGGACAATATATATTTAAATTAATTGAAATAGATTATACTTTGAAAGCAAAATTTTTGATATAAATCAATACAAAAAATATATTATAGCACAGTGCTTGATAAAAGTTTTTTAAAAGTCTACAAACTTTATAATCTTAAAATTGTATTGTGTGATTATTCACTTAAGAAGTATAGATGAAGACTGGAAACAGACACTAGAGATAATATGCATGGTCGAGAAAACGAGGATAATATTCATTGGAATAAAAAAGGTATTTGCGGGCATAACTTAAGCTTTCTTTTAAGGACAATATTTGTTTTACAGCAAATAAAATATAGATCCGTAGATGTTTACAGCTTTAATTAATGGGATCTTTTCATGATCTACTGATACCAAGTTCCCTTTAAATAATAAAATAAAATTTGTACTAACCTTTTTGCTACCCTCTGCTGTTTTGAACTATATATTTTACTTGCTTTATGGCTTGTTAATTAATATTCCTCCAGTTATTGCAAATTTATTTAAATGCAAATTTTCTAGTCTTTTGTATTTACGTATTGCAGTAGCACGCCATCAGTCACAGGAGAGCCAACATACTTCTGTATAATAAATTAAGCCATCGTATCCACTTCTGAAATGAATGAAGAAAACCATCAGTTATTCAATCCTCAAAAATTTGTTTTAATAAAATTTAGCACATATTATATTTTTATGACTTTGAAACATACAACACTTTCTGAAATATGGGGTAAAATACACCAAATAGAATAAACTTTGCTTTTGGAAAAATATTCATTCTGCTTAGCTATTAACAGCTTACCGCCCGGAGTTTTTTTGCCGAACTTTACATTACTTTGTAAATCAATTAAGATATTTTATTGAAATTTAATATGTAGCTTCCTTATGATTTTTCGCATAAATATATTGAGACATACCTTTTGAAAATGTATTTATTAGAGTATATGACGTGCCTCGAATTCGGTAATATTTGCATTTTATAATTGAAGGAATGCAGTATATTTAGTTTTTTTCCCAAACGTATCGCGAAAATTGTTCTTCTCTCAATGATATTTTGTGATTGTGATTTTAATTTAAAAAAAAATTTTAATCACCCCAAAATATACGGAAAATATTATGCCTTTTTGTGTTGAATAGAATAGTTTGCGAATCAGATACATACCGGTTATATTTGTAATTTAAAATGCAGGAAGATTAGTAAATACGGCGAGTACTAAACCTATATCTGGACAAATAACACCGTGTTTATGCTGACAATTTTTACTCGCAAATTATTTATTTTTACGGATAACATAACTCTGTGAAATAATCCGGAAAAATAGGGGTCTGCCAGAACAGATGAAACATAAAACGTTTATCCAAATTTGAAAAACAAGTAAGAAAAGAGGTTTCAGAATAATATATACATACTTTTCATAACAGCCAGATGATAGACACGGGAAAAACCAGAACCACCGGCCTTACAATATAAAAGCCTTAATCTATAATGAACTGTAATCAATATATGAATTATTAATACATATTTGTCTAATATTTCGAAAAACAATGGAATAAACAAAAAAAAATATTTTTTATTTAATTCAATGCGCATTGTTTTATTCGTTCAGTGTCTATCGAAATTTGAATTGTAACGGTAAAATTAAATTCAAAGATTTTCTTTTGAGAAACGCTAAAGGATGGATGCAGAATTCAGTGGAATCTTCCGATTTTGAAGACGTGTCAAGCACCTTGCTTTGTCCGTGCTTTCGATCTATCAAAAGGGCTTTCGGATAAGCTGAAAAACCATCAGCCAATAAAAATTAAAAGTGGGAGAAGTGTGTGAGAGGAATATGTCGTGTTTGTGTGTTTGTTCTGCACGTGCAATAATGAAAGATACAGCATACATGTGCAGAAGTTGTGAAATTCCTCTTCATATTGAAATAGTGTAAATAATAAATATAAATAGTGATCTAGTATGGTTTATAAGTGTATTGGTGAAAATAAATGTGTCTGTGACAGTTGTAAGCAGCAAAAGGACGCCGAAAAATTTGGTGAGTGCAAATTATATTATATTATAAATGGATACTTTTTATAAATCGCTTATACAAAAAATTATATAAGCATTTAATCCTACATATTATTAAATTATAATTACCTGATTTGTAACAATTGCAACCATTTTCAATTTGCACAAAATATTAGGAATGAAAAATACATATTTATTCGTTTATGATTCTATTCCTCAGAGATTCTTTTAAGTGCAATAATATTATTTTTTCAATTATTTTACAATAAACTAGTACTGCGATAATTTCTCTGAATTGTAGCTTTTTCCCCTGGTTTCCTAATTTGTGAATCATTGCGGTTTTCCAAACGGTGACGAAATTTCAAAATTACAAACACCAGGAAAATGTTTGTAAGCTAATGGATGATATTTTTTGGAAGTTCTTTGATTACTGTATTATTTAATTTATCTACATATAGCGTAACGATTTTACTTTTTAATTTTATAATAACATACAGAGTTTTAGGTTGAAAAACTTTGATGTACTATCAACCGCGGTTGTTTCGATTTCTTTTGATTGGATTGGTTTTATGTTTACCTAGCCAGACATTTTGACCCTGAATTTTTTTTCTGTTAGAAGTGTAACATTATTTTTTTTATGATATAAATAATTACGGTTCATATATTGCATAAAAAAATTCACGTGCCTCAAAAAGGTGACGTCTCATTGCATTGCGTTGCAATGGGATAAAACGACTCTATTTACAAAAATTGTAAGTAAAATATCATTTATTTTTTATTTTAAAGTACGTAGTATTTTTTTAATAAAAGAAAACGCATTACAGTCTTTTTTTAATAAAAGAAAACGCATTACGCAGGACTCATGAGTTCACGGCCACTAAACAATGTTCTTTCAAGACTCGTATACGAGTCCTCGGGCGTTAAACTGTTAATAAATGCATAACTACAAACCCACATGTCTTTCCTATTATTGCTTTTTCTCCGTATTTTGCTACACGCACAAGTTTTGATATGTATTTTTTTTAAAAGCTTGTAGACATTCTTAAAAATATCTTCGCCTATGATAGAATCATCAAGCAGATTTTTAGTCACATTCTGTAGTTTCATCAACTGCAATTGAAAAAGTCAGATAGTTTTGAAATTTTAATTCAAGATTTAGTACAAATTATTGTCATTGAATTATGATTTTTTATTACTTGTAATGCTTGTAAATCAAAGGATTCAAAAGCCGGAACATATTTTTTTAAGATATTAATCACGTTTTAGTGACTATTGTTGTCTTTGCATATTTTTTCTAATTTAATAAAGCACCAGGTCAAATTTTGACTTGTGTTGCCGACATTTATGACCAATTATCCGTCTGAGTATGAATATTTCGTGTTTCAAACAATAAAAAGTGTTGAACAATCTTCCTTACATTCAGGTGCTTTTAAAAATAACTTATACGCTGATCCATCAGTGTGTTATCTACGAGTATCAATAAAAATGAAGACGAAGGTATAACCTTTTTGTCTCATTTATTTATAACATTATCGAATAAATATTTTTTTTTTTAGAATAAAAAGTCTAGAAAAATATCAACTTTGACCAAATATATTTTATAATATGTTCATGGACCGCTTCTGTAAGTTCCCTAAATTTTTATACTGAGATGTAGAGTACTAATAGCCAATTTATTCCAGTAAAATATATTCAAATACTATACACCATTATTTGTTAGTTACGGTTATCCAAAAGAACCTTATGTAAAAAAAATGAATTATTTGTTCAAAATGAATTATTTTGATTAAAATTAGTACTTCAAAATTCATATCAACGTCGGATATATTTATCAGTTTTAAAATATTCGTAGAATAACAGTAATTTTTATAAAATTGTATCAAAGATAGATTAAATTTTAGTCATAATATATAAATTTTAGAATCTACAGCTAGGATTAAATTTTGTCATAAAACCAAATTTAGAATCACTCTTATTTCTACGGGACAATTATATTATATGAATTTGCTTATCGTAAAAACACGTTAAACGGCTCACCCGTCACAATATATTATTGACAGTAAAAAATTGTTTCTATTACGAGTCAAATAATACTTTATGAAATGCCGATCGTTGGCAACTTTGCGGATTATAAACTTGAAAGCATCATTAAATTCTGAATGAAAATTTTATAATCTTCTATTAATGTATTACCAAATTGTACATGCAGAATTTTCTCTTCTCATTTTTGCAAAAGTGAACAGTAAATATTATGTATTACAAATATTAATTATATAATAAAATAATGTATTCTGTGTAGTTGGTATCAAAATTGCATTGGAATAGTTCGAATCAAGCAAGACTCTAACGATCATAAATCACTGACGGTGAATAATAACAATAGACTAAAATATCGTGTTTTTTGTGTACAACCGTCCTCCGAGTATGCCGTGTATATTTTTTGCAAATACTCGCATTTTTATTTGCCAAAACGAAATGTATTATAAAACTAAAAAAAAAAAATTTAATTTAAAATATCCTGATACCCGTTAAAAATTATAGGGTATTCGATTATTTTAAAAACGTGCGGGTACCCGGGTCGGGCTGCGCTACCCGTTAGAATGGCAGATATATATATTTTTGTTTAAAAACAATTATTGGCATTTAGATATTTACGTAACTATTTATATTTTTGAACTGCTTATATATTTTTAAAAAAAAACATTAAAATTGACATATCCGATACTAAGCGTCACAATTTCTGCCAATTCGGGTGTATCTTTTTTAAGTAAATGGCCAATTGGTCAATCACCCAACCCATTCACTCATCGTTCGTCAATATTTTGAAAGTCTTTCGAAAAGTATGGCGCCGGCCGTTGCACAAGTTGGCCAAGTTTAAATTCGGTCCGACGTAATTAGCGCCGCTGCGATGGCGTCAAGATATAAGTCAGCGAGCAGCGATATAAAACGCCGCCGCCGCGGGCCGCTTGTCATTGTTCGTGGCGGAAATAGAACGGTGGCGCCGGCGCGTAATATGCATATTATATCGGAGGCCGCTTCCGGGGCGGTCAACCTTTTCCCATTATGTAGGTACGTACCGGCAAAATTGGTGGACATTTATTTGCCTGTCCATCTTCAGAGGACGCCGCCGGCGGCTCTTTTCATCTTCCAGTCACGCGAATGCGTTTTTTGCGTTCGTGACAAATTTTCAAGTATTCGAGCGTGAGCCGTTAGCCATTGTTTGGTTCTGAATTTTTTGTTTGTGAATTGGTGGAGTGATTTGGAAATTGTCAATGAAGCGGGTTCATCGGCTTCAGTGCGGTGAAATCAACGGAAATTGTTAATTAACTTGACTAGCAGTATGAAACAAAACAATTGTAAGTCTAAGATTCAAATTCTACATCAACTAGAATTAATAATCATTATAACTATAATGATATACTGTACAAAACTTATTTTTACGTATTCATGAAATGCTGCGAACGTTGAAAATGGAACGAAACATTTTTGCCTGAATTTTACAACCTCAATAGTTGTGAAATGAAAACAAATAATTCGTTATTTATCTCAAAACATATGTGCATCATTTTTGTGTTGCGAAACAACATTTTCGGTGCGCATTGTACGACGTCTCTGCGGATGCGTATTATCAATTAGAGTATGCCTGGTGCAAAAACGAATCATGTTAATTCGAATTACTTGCTCAGATCGACGTTTATGTCGACCGAACAATAAACGTAGCACATTGTAAGTTTTACGAACTAAACCACGATTATCAAAATAAATTTGTGCTGTTCTGGCAAGTCTGGTGAAATGGCAAAACAAATTGAGCACAAATTGGCTGTTAGCTGTAAAATTGACTGTCGCTGTATAAAGTGTTGCCAATTCAAAAAATAAACTCTATAAACATAATGTTTTATATGTATTTAAATAATGTTTAACGAAGACATATTTAGTAAAACATAATTTTACTAGTTCAGGTAGTTAAAATGTTTTATAATTTTACTTCTTAGTAGCAATAAGACTTTATTTGTTTATAAATGCATTACAGCTATGGTAATAAGTATTTCGCTTATTCTGGAATACCATAGGGATCCAATCTGACTTATGATCCAATTTATTAACGACAAACATACAGCGAGTGGCGATGACCATAGATGATTAGCAGTTTTATAAAAAAATACCTGGATTTGGTGTAATAATCAATTGTATTTCAGTATCGCCAAATTTCGTGTTGTCACATTTTCCATATATCCTTACCCAGCGTAATTCTCTTTCAGTTTAGGCAGAAGTGTTGTAGAGATTTTGTATGCATATCGCTAAAATTTTCAGTAAGGCATGGATAATGCTCGACCTCGTTATGCGGAGCGCGTGTCACTGCAATAATTTGTTGGTGACTTGCGTTCTCGTAGCGTACTCGAATATATCTCCATTGTCAAGAATCCAAGTGAATTGTTGGAAAAAATCAAATAAATTACTCTAGAGTACGGGTCGTATCCGTATTTGTATCCTAGTGTATTTTTGACAGGAACGTTAGGATAAAGTTCATTACATTGTCGGTGTAACGTCTACTTAATAAATCACTTTTTAAAGGGACGATATTGGTTGCGATAGAAAGACGCGATCGCGTCCCTTATTCTTGTCCGTAACGACCAGGACGTCAGCGCTTGAGAACGCTCCTCTTGCACGAACCATCCAGCTTCTCAACGAGCTTGTCAAACACAATGATGTTTTGAGCTGAAATATAATAAATAATAAAAATACGGAATATATTCATATGATCAGAGACTCACTGAATTGTGACGTAGCATCGTTTAAAAATACTAAGCAAAAATTATTGACATTTCTAAAACAATAGTTATTTTTAGATATTTCATTGGGTTTGAACAGAAAATGGTTATTTGGTAACTGTCAAATTGATTTTTAACGACAGTTATTTCACTAGCACCTATCAGTTAAATAATATTTTTCTAATATAAGTATATATATACTGGGGAACATGTATTCGAATATGATTTCACTGAAACGCCAGTGAAAACATACACATTTACAGTAACATATAAAATTGGTACAATATAGAATAATACGAAAATTGTGTTTATATAATCTTTGCTGATAAGAAACTAACGCATATTGCAGACCACACAAACGATAGCAAATATTATAATATAATTTTTGTGTTTGTGTACTGTGGATACTATTTATATAATATAACCACAACACTTATAGCAGTATAAACAATTTTCTGAATACCAAAAAAAACATATTTTCATTATAAATAATACCTATTTGTTTTCTTGTTCTTTTTTTTATTTATGCATATATAAAAATCTCAATTTTTAGCTAATTTTTACGATATAACTCATCACGATATTCATCCGTGAAATTAGAAAAATCTTGGAGAATTTTATCTGTAATGATTCATCAGAAAAATATTTATATAAAAAATAATTCCGATATTCGGGTATTATGCATCGACTTATACCACTGCTCTAAAGTACTAGTATGTTAAATAAATTATATTTTAAAATCAGTTCATAGTTTTTAGATTAGACTTGAACTCTTATTCACTATTTTTTATCACCGAACAACTGTTTTTATTACCTAGATATCGAAAAATAATTGCAATTCGATATCTTACCAGTATATCAATTCATATTACACTAATTCAATATTTATGCAAAAGTACAGAAACGAACTCTCAAGTAAAATAATATAAATAATATTGTAACTAGTATATATTATATTAAATTTAAATTTAGCGCATTGACTCGATAATGAGAAATTTTCCTGTTTATGAAACTTTATGGAATTTTCCTTCTAGCGAGTTTCTTGTTGGGATAGTATTAGACAATTTTCCAATATACCCATATGATTCATAAAATCAAATACATTTTAGTATTTTATATAATATGTTTTTGCAGCTGTCGAGAAAATATAGAATTCAACCATTATCGCGGTCTCGCGTGTCAACCGTTGGCGACCCCCCGTCCGTAACATAATAGGGTCGCGTGGGAATCATCAGGTATTGTGTTTCCGCTACTAGTGTATAATTACTACTGTCTTTTTTACATTTTTTACACACAAACACAGTAACGAGAATGTAAATACAAATTAATTGGGCGCACATACAATATTGGAGCGTGTCGGCCGATTCGGTGTCGGATTCCTCAGATCTTAGATAAACGGCTGAAAGCAAAGGGAAAACTACTATAGGCGGAACATTACAAAGGGCGAGCGATGCACTGCTAGGATAAAAATTGGCTTACGTAGATTGTTAATATAAAAAATGTTTTATATGAATACTGTCTAAATTCAAATGCTATGTTTGGTTTACAGTATGTGTAACAACCGTATGAATTAATCTAATGTGGATGTGGTTATCAGTTTTCCTAAATTTGAATAATGTGTTACTTCCTGTGATACTAGCACATAGTATGTATGTATTTATGTTATTTTTCTTATCAAATTCCATGCATAAATTACATGTTTTGTGTTAAAATGAAATAATATAACTGTTTAAATGTGTTTTTTGAATAGAACATACTAGCTTAAACTAATTATATTTTTCTACAATCACATGGAGTAAAATTTCATAAAAAGTCCATTTCCGTAAAATCAATTTTTTTACTTAATAGTCTTTTAATAATTATCTATAGCTATAAATACTAAAAAAATTAGTAAACTAAACATAATAATAAATAAATAATACAGTCTCAAATTTATCCCGAAAATATTTTTTAAACATGTCATTTCAATAAAATCATATCGGAATACATTTTCACCTGTAGATATATATTTTCACAATTGAAAATTTTAATTATCTGGCAGGTGCTAGTAAATTTAAATGATTTCAACTTTTCTATATGTAGTAATGTATATAGTTATCATTATTTATTTACATGCGATGTAAAAATGTTACAGTGAATGTGTATTTTTTGTTATAGTTATATTTTCACTAGTAAAGTCAAAATACATTTTCATTAGCAAAAAATGAATTAAAATCATAGGCGCTAATATGCTGCCCTAAAATGTCTATAAAACGCAATTTGAGAGTTGCGAATCGTCCATTTGCTATTCAAACTCGAACCTAACCTAATTGAAGTTCTAAAACTAATAGTCTTAAAACTTTTATCCAAACTTTTGCATTTTTTTTTTTAAATAATACTTTTAATTTAAGAGTGCTAATCAAAGTATATTCAAACCGAAGTTTGGTCAATAGGAGCTCGCAAAAACAATTAGCACTTCTCAGAAGGCAAAAATTCACGTCAAAAGCAATAAAATCGTGCCGTCGCCGACGTAGTAGGAACGCTCGTTACCGAGTGAAAAAATACAAATAAAAATTCTGTATATACAATTTTTTTATTGGTACTATACTGTTATCGAGGGGCAATTTTTTTTTTATTATTATACCATACATAGATTATTTATTTGGAATTATATTTAAAACGGTTATGGTTCGACATCGTGGGCGTAATTATTTTAAATGTCAACAATAGTTAGTTGCAAACGAGCGGCAGCGAGCGAGCGTTGCTTTAAATAATGAATACCCCCATAAATAGCTATTTTTTTTTATTTGTTTCCGACATGTCGTTTATAATTGTATATTAATAAATAAAATGTACATACAAATAATTAAATATTTCTTTGAATAAATTTTCCCTCTGATAGCAGAAATCTTATTCTTTTAAAATAGCAACAATAATTTATAAACAATTATATATGTAAAAAAATATGAAAAAAATGATTTTATAACAGTAAATCTACCAGAAAAAAAATAGAGGGTTGAATATTTTTGAGGGTTGTAGTTTGTTATTTATTTATTGTATATTTATAGTGGGATATTTTTAAAAATTCTAAAAACATCAAAAACCGACCAATTTTAATAATACTTGTTTAATGTTTGTATTAATGTGTATTTTTAGATATCAATTTTCTTATCCTTATGTTTTTTATATCAAACAAAAAAATAAAAAAACATTCTTTAATTGCTGAAATTCTGATAATTACTTTTATTTTTGATTTAATATCGTGCATCTGTGGACTTTCTCAATAGTTGGTATTGATTTTTTATATATTTTTAATTAATACGAATAATATTTGATTGTGGTAATATAAATTAGTAGCAAGTATAATTAAAATTAAGCTTCGTACTAACCGTACTGATTAGTTTAAAGTGTTTTTTTTTATAATATAGAATTGGAAAATATTCATATTTTCGAAAATATTTTTTAATAACTCTCATATATGTATAATTTCTTTAGAACACGTCTATATTTATTTTGAACCATGGGAACTAGCTTAGGAACTATTTTTTTGATTCTAAGGTCATAAGCTAAGCACACATGTACGGATTTGCCCGTCGGACATCTGACGGATTTGTCCGGGCTTGGCCACAGACGCAAAATGTACGAGCTCGGATCTGTCTGTCTGAGCTCGGTAGATATTGTAGAAGAAAAGTTAAATTTATATAGTGTTTAAAGTAAATTCTAAATTTAAATGTCATTTAATAATAATAATAATATATACATACATTTATGTACCTTGATCTCTTCATAAATTTTCAATAATGATAATAACTTTAATTTTAGTATAATTAAAATTATATTTTTTATTATGTATTAATATATGTAATATTTACGTATCTAGAGTCTCTAAGTGCATCTTAAATTTATATTATTTTTTCTATTGTATAGTGATGTGATAGAAATATGTCATAAAGTAATAAAACTTTTAAAAAAAATTAGTCGTTGGCGGCAACTTTGGCGCAAATTAATAAAGGCCCGGGTCATAAAATTATTTAATTGGCAAATTTTAACAAAAAACACTCTAAACGGTCGTTTACGCGAGCGCGATCTCTGCTCAGATCTGCTTGTCCGTGTCCGATTCGTTCGTTTTGAGCACGGACAACGGACAGACAACAGACGGATCTGTCCGAGAGTTTTAACCCCACACACCGGCGGATTTGTCCGTCAGACATCCATTTCGGACAAATCCGACGGGCAGATCCGCCCGTGTGTGGCCAGCTATAGAAGCTTAGCACCTGCTCTTTTTTGTCACCCAGCGAACACAAAGTTTCCGATAACCATTTCATAAAGACACTTTTTGACATGAAATTAAACGATCTTTTATAAAAAAAAAGTTTGCTTCTTCCAATCTTTTCCCTATATGGACAAGCCTTGTTCCTGCTTTAAATTCACAACATCATTAAGCCACAATTTGTCGGCTTATTGCAGCTGTTTTTTCGCTTTGAATAAACGAGATAAGGGATTGCCATAGCGATTTTAAACACACGTTGCTACTACTGTGACATAGAAAATGATATACTCTGCCACGTCACGCGGACCCTAGCAATCGAAATTATGATTAAACATATATAATCTACCAGGCAGGATAGAACCCAAAATATATTAAGATCTGTTATTTGAATCAGAAAAAAAAATGATATCCTGTATCAATCGTATTGTGATTGTAAAAAGATCGGTACATTAAAAAACATTTTTTTGTAAATTATTATTCAATTTCTTACAAAATAAAATTCCGCCATTTGAATCAATGACCCAAAAATAAAAATTGATTCATACACTATCAATGAATTCCATAAACAACAAACTGTCGTAAATAATTGACATATCATTAGATAATGTATACAGTACAAAAAATAGACCATCACATACACTTACTTAAAAAATAATACCCGTATACGAAGAATCGTGATCGGACCGTTTCGTTGATTGAATTCGGACATTATTTTTATTCACCGCTTATAATTTAACATCGCCGCTTCCCAAACTGTATTTTTATTTTCAATTACACCCGATCACGACAGCGTACGGTCATTATATCATATCTGGATTCCACGGTATGAGTTCGTTCTTTCGTCCACTCTACAACAAACTTTCGCGTTTATCTCATGGATCGAATCCAAGTGGATCGTGATGCAATTGGCGACCTTTATCCGCCTTATCTTTGTTCTCCATAAATTCAGGTTAAGCTTTGGACTGTTCTTTTTTCGTCTCATGAAAGTGGAACGCCACTTTACTACTGCTTGCTTACCTGTTGTTTTTTTTCCATTCTTACCGGTCGGTAAACATTCCATTCTTTTGCGACTTTCAAAAATGCACACACGTGAATTATATCGTCCTAGTTCTAATTTAGTGCCAAATTTTGAATGCAAACTGCTGTTAAAATAATATTTAAATAGCAATGTTTTCTATATATTTATACTATTGAATAAAAAACATTTAATCTGAGGTCCTAGAATCTGGTTTGGTTTTGGATTCTCACGAATTATACACTCGTTATATCCTGATGAAATTATACACAAGTATTTTTTTCACCTGCCATTCTCGTAAAGTTCTTCAGCTCTGACCCAGTAACCCTTCATAACCGACGGTCGTAAATTATAGAACCATAAATATGGTAGTGGGCGAATTCCGAACCGTCATTAATACCCTCAGATAATTTCGGACCACACGAAACACAGATGAATCGCTCGTTGTTATTGTTATGAGGGTATGATTATCGATCTAGGATGATCAAATAATAAATCGATCTCTAATGCATTTAATTTGTTTAGGATATGATTTAAAAAATATAAAAAATAAAAACTATTACCTACATTTATGAATATATATGTATGTATATAAAGACGCTCGAGATGATTATTTAACCCTTTGGATGCCGGGCATTTTTGGAAAAATGTTCCAGAACTGCCGGGACTTTTTATTAAATAATTAAAAAGTCAAAATGTGTATTTTAGTTTGTAAACATGCTGTCGCGGCGTGCGACGCTGTCTGCAGTGAACTTGACCTAATTAATGATGAATATGCGATTGTGTGTTATTTTAGTTCTTATTTGCGCTGAATAAGAGTCATTATCGCATGACGTATTAAAAAATACGAGATCTGAGCGGGCGAACAACAACCAGGAATCAATAACAATGGTATATAATATGTTATTTATTTTTATAATGTAAATAAAACTTTTCGTAAATTAATAAAATATAATATTTTTAAATAATGGTTTAAGTAAAAATACCCTACAGACTGTTGAATATATATATATATATATATATATATATATATATATATATATATATATATATATATATATATATGTATATATATATATATATGTATATATATATATATATATATATATATATATACATATATATATATATATATATGTATATATATATATGTATATGTATATATATATATATAAATATATATATATATATATATATATATATATATATATATATATATATATATATATATATACATATATATATATATATATATATATATATATACATATATATATATATATATATATATATATATATATATATATATATATATATAATATATATATATATATATACATATACACATATATATATATATATATATATATATATATATATATATATATATATATATACATTATATATACATATATATATATACATATATATATATATATATATGTATATATATATATATATATATATATATATATATATATATATATATATATATATATACATATATATATATATATACATATATATATATATACATATATATATATATATATATATATATATATATATATATATATATATATATATATATATATATATATATATAAATTATATATATATATATATATATATATATATATATATATATATATATATATATATATATATATATATATATATATGTGTGTATATGTATAAAAATAATGATTATAATATATTTATAACATATATTTGAAAAAAATATTATAAACCCCTGAAGCAATTACCCTACAGACGGTTGAAAATGTATTGGATACTACGATTTCGGAGCCGTCGGATCCGGCAGTTCTCGCTAGTGTAGCGAAAGCCGATATATCGGATTTCGGTAGCCAAAGGGTTAAAGATTATTTTATTTCATGTATTTTGATCTTATATACACTTTTTTTTATTTCTGACCATAAAACTGTAGTTAATTCGAAAACTGTTTTATTTAATTTTATGTAAAGGCATTTTAACCTTTTCTTAAATTAAATAATCTATTTCATTATAAATAGATAACGGTATTTTTCGGTTAAGCAATATTTAACTCTTTCAGTAGTAAGTTAATTTATACACGTATTTATCAAGTTGGTCTAAAATAGCAAATTATTATTATAATAAATAACTTAATTAGGTACAGATTATTTTTTTTAGTGTTCGCCCGATTCATGATACAATTTGGTTGAAATTATCGAGTGATCCCAATACAGATAACTACTACACGAACTTCCTGCATTGGTTTAAAACATAAAAAACGAGTAATTTTAATAGTTTACGTGTTTGCATCATTTTTTTGCAAGCAGCCAACTGTGCCCAACTAGCCAACATCAACGTTAACAACTCACAGATTGCTTTTCGAAGGATTTCACATGGCCGATGATGGTTCGGTCGCCAATTACAGCTACTTTGTTCGTGGTTAAGAGCAAAACCAAGTCATGGGACGATCATTAAGTAATTTGGCCACGGAAACGATCGGCGGGCCCTTTGGCCCTCCATTAGACCGAAAATTCGTTCGCTCGAAGAAGGGCTATTCCGAGAACAGTAAAAATGGCTTCGCTAATAACAGGGTATGTGCGGCTGAGGAGAAAAAAAATATTGTTACGTCGTACCTGTCTTTACCTGTGCTCATCCATTGTCTACTCCTGCATAACTAGTATTGAAAGGTATTCGAGGTAAAAAATGTAGCAAGTGGTCGAAAAATCGACACATTGCGATTATCATTTGATAGAATATAGTAAAAACTGGACTCAATTATATTATACAAAGAGACTTACTGTCATAACTACGATTTTAAAACTGCTATTAATCAGCTCATTAAAATTAAATTATATATGTATATGTATTGTACAATACATATACAAATCTAAATAAATTCGCGTTTGATATGTGCTAACAGAATAATGTCTAATAAAGGGCAATATAAGTATTTGATGAGTTGAGATGTCGAGTCGATTCTTCCTCGCGAATACCAAGAATCCATATCGCTCTCTTCAGATCTTGGCACGATCTTATCTCAATCAGTTATGTCGCCGTTTTGCAAAACGCCCAATCGCCAGGTACAAATATCTTCCAATCTGTGTTTCTAATTCGTTCCTTTCATTCCTCCTGCCTTTGATTTATTATCGCAAAGACAGGAACCAAAGCGCCTGGCGTCTCTCGTGACAAGTCTAGACGACCACTTGAATAGAAAGCCAAAAATACGTGTGTATGTACACACATGCGCACAATGCACCTAAAAAATACGCGTTAAACCTCAATCTTTTCAAATCGAATAGAAGCCATTATGCTATTTTGGTGTTTGTTTGTATACACTTATGAATACGCGTGTTAATACAAAAATAGGTCGTTAGAAAGTTATTTGTTAGCAATTTGCACAAAATACTCTGAACATAAATCTTTATTTATATTCAGTATTTGTTTCATCAAATACTTATTTAAAAACGAGTGGATTTGTATGCGTATAGAATAATATTGTTGTATTTATAAATATCTGAGCTATCTGTGCATACCATTAGTAAATATTTTATAATATTTTCGTACATTAAATGCGTTTTAATTTAATCTAATTACGCCAGATTATCCAAGCCATGCGTAATACACAACATTTCTCCCAATCTGCATCTCATCCATCAATTCGATAAAATCCACTTCTGACTTAATTGCGTCCAAGTCCGGATTTGAATCACACGTCCATTAGCAAGAACAAGAACAAAAAGCAATAGATAACGAAATTTATTCGTCCCACACGAAGACGCTGATCCGTCCGTAAATTAGTACTCTTCGCTCTTTTTTTATTTTTATTATACATATGGAAAGATCGTCATAAAACGATCGGTCGGCGACCAGCCATCAAAGTATCGAGCATTTTTATCGAGTCGAGATTTTTGGCTTATCTTGTGGAAATTGGGTGTCGGGATTGAATTCTCGGAACCGGCGCGATAAAAGCTCGGAGCTTGGATTCCGTTCGGAGTGCATACTTCTGTAAATAAGTCGTAAAGGTGATGCGACTAATGGAGACCGTTTTAAAATTATCTCCCTCGACACTTCGCCCTCAGGGATAAGACGATATTGAGCCGAAGAGATACGAGCGACATTTTTCTAGTGTCTCTGTGACTGGTTGATCGATTCTCAAACTATGAGAAATTTAATCAAATTTTTTTTTTTTTACGCAATCGATTCATTGTTAACAAATATGTTTTTGGCGCTAGCTACGACGAGTTAAAACAATATAAATATGGGATGATGCACATCTCTTTCATTCGGCCATAGACACCAACATTAAAAAAAGGAATCGAGAAGATTTGTCAGATATTCGAATACCGAATATATTCCCCCGTTTTTTAAATAATCGATATTTTTCCAACTATTCATCTATATTTGTGGTAGAATATTTCGAAGATATAAATTTGCCAACTCTAGCAATAGAGTAAGAACATAGGTCTTTGCTAAACACACAATGTATAATACGCAGGTAGTTAGTTTTTCTCGAGGTACCGCTGCGGTATCTACAATTATGATTTTTTTTATTTAAAAAATGTCTCTTATTTATAACAATCATAGTTGCATACTAAATAATAAATAAAAAAAAAACGCTTTGTAATTGCCGAAATTTCATAAATTACTCATATTTCCTATTTTAATTTATGCTGCTGTGGACTTTCTCAATGGCTCGCTGAATTTTTTTATATTTATTAAATTAATATGAATAATTATCAAAGTAATTTACAGCTAACTCTATTTTTACACGGTTTTGAAATAACACGGTCCACTAAAAAGAACGAATACTATATTTTTACGCGACTTATTTGAAAAAGCATTAATTATGTAATGAAAATATTTTTTAAGTATATCAAGTTATTACGACAAAACACGATTATATTTTTTATAACCTAAGCTGTAGAAGTCTATATTCTTATGCGAAAACTATAAGGAATTAATGCAAAACAACTGCATATATATAGATACATTTAAGAAAAAAAGTCATACTAAACAACACAGCCTTAAAATGTTGCTGAAAAGACTCTTTTCAGCGACAGGAATATTCAAAATAAAACATTGTACTTATACAAAATTTTAAAAATTTATTAATCTATTATTAGTATATCTTGATAATTTTTGTATTTATTATTCAAAATTCGATTTTTCATACTATACGAATATATTAAAATATTCAAAAATGTCATTGTATTCGATATTATTCAGTATTCAATTAAGACAAACAAATATGTCAGCAGCACATTGCATTCTATGCTCTCTTAACCGTGTGTATGCCACAGATGCCGTATGAAGCTTTGTCGAGTCGCGACTGTATTGTCACGGGCTTCCTACGAAGCTCTCACAAAAACTCTCATTTATGCTTTAAAATGACATTACAAGACTTTAGGTATATAGAACCATCTATGAAAAAACGTTTAAAATTAAAACCACTCTATAACATTCATAAAATAGCTAAAATTAAACTTTTCAACGTCGCCAGGGCTGTCATTAGCGACTTGCGCCTTTGTATTTTTTAATAAGAATGGCTGGCATTACAATCGTATATTACGTCAAGTTACTTTGGCACATAAAGGGTTTAATAAGAAAGAAATTTATGCTCGCTTAGGTGTATGTTTTCTATGGACATCGCATTTGTAGGGCAGTACTAGGTCTAAAATTGTGGATATAATATAGTTTACATAGTTAGTTAAGAGGTATTTATGTATATATAAAAAACTCTTCTATTCATGGAAAATTGTCATTTTTCTTTATTTGTTCCACTGCATCTTCTGTATCAAAATTTATTTTTAATATCACGACCAGTATAATGATTAGGAAAATACATATCTACTGCTGCGTAAGAAAAAAGTAATTTGTTCATAGACATAAGATATGAAATATTCCATAGCGTTTCACATCTTGAATTAACGCATATATTTTGTCACTCAAATGTAAAATGATGCACATCATCTTTACACCTTTATATAATCGAATCAATATTTGTGTGCAGATTTACATATTTTTGTTCTAATGCGGCTATTTAACTTTTTTACTAAATCATTCAGCTTCATTGTGATATTTGGAACTAACAAATAGTATGGTAATATCTCACTCAATAAATATAAATGTCAAATTATTGAAAAATAATTTTAAAATGTATCTTATAATAGAATTCTGACAAGAACATAAATTATCTTATTTTTTAAATATTTACCACCTTGCTAGTGCCGTAGTTTAACGCTTAATTTACGTCCATACGTAACTCGAAACCCTCCTAAATAAAATCTTACTTTGCTAACGCTTCTTCAACACAAAAACAGATATTAGGTAGGAGTGCCGAATGTCACATATGTTCAAGTGCACAACCCATTTTCCCTTAAGAGTCTAGTGCTCACATCCTCCGAATCGCAGTTTATTTTTATCCAGAGTGGGTCCACAAGTGGTCGGCCTAAAATACCGGATCGTAAATCGAACAGAAAAAAATCTGACGATGCAAACCATATATGAAGAAAAATTTTCATTCTGACATTGTTTATGTGTAGCTCGATAGCGGCGCGCTGGCTGGGACTCCACTTGTTTAATTCATAATAGGGTTGGCAAAAAATTTCAACTTATTTAAAATTTGATTTTATTTTTTATTATTTTGTAATATTATATATAAATATAACTAGCATTTACTTTAGAATAAAATACACGATAAAAGAGTAAAAAGTTCATATTAAAATATACTAATGTTGGTGCATCAGCGCATCTGTAAAGTTTAACTGTGAACTGTAACGAAGAATATGAATATCTTACTCTTAAGTTGCTATTATATAGTAATTTACTCCCGTAGTAGTTTTTTGTAAGCTTTACTTGTCAATGAAAATGTAAAACAATGCTCAATTATTATTATACTAAATTCGCCAGAGTAGAAATAAAAATATCATTATTATTATTGACATTAAACTACTGAAGCATATTATTATATATTGTTTAATTAATTTTGACCATTTCTAAGTCATCTAATTTAGATTATGTATAAAATAATGAGTCAAAATATAATTTTTAAATAGTTAATATATTATATTCTAAATCCTTCTTAGATTGCTGTTGTTCAGCTATTTTATATTGTACGTGTACGTGTACAATATAAGAAGTATACTTTCTAAAAGATTTGACAGTCCCTGCTGTTTTTTTATAAGAATTTAAATGTCATTAAATGTCTACATACATAGTTTTGAGTGACATACGTCAAAATATTGTATAATTTATTAAATTATATACAGGCGAATTTATTGTATTATACAATACATTATTCATAAAGAATGGAATTTGTACAAAAATATTTTTTTTATAAAGTAAAATTGTTCTCAGATTAATCATATCAGTATACTAATTAATAATACATTACATATGTATAATATATACTAAGCAAATAAATTAAAATATCTTTTCTCCCCAATGTATGTCTAATTTTGGACCACACACACTTTCCGTTGTCTTTGAAGACGTTTTGCAAAAAATCATGAGATCCACCAATTATTCGATTGTTAAAGTAAAAACCTTACATTTGCCGTCGTATTTTTTATACGCTTCGGTCTCGTGTGCATCCTTTGGTTCCGTTCTTTCTGTTTTCGCTTAATTTATAGACGCTCGATGAAACATGTCCATTACAAAAGGAATGCCTTGTAAAAAAAGTTCTAAGTGGTCCTTAGCAAGCCCGGTTGCCCCGGGCTGTACGTTTTGCATCAACCTATCCAGGGGCGTAAAACATACTTTATTTAATAAAAAATAAAATAAAGCAAGATATCAATATTATTATATATAGTACATCTACATTGTAAAGTATAAACAAATAAAAAATTAATACTTATATTTTAATTTCTACTACTTGAGGCGTTTTAAAGTTTTTTTTAATAACAAACGAGCCTGGAAATGCTCTTTAAAATTTCCCGCTTATTTTAACATTAATAATGATATTATATCATTATTCAAAATATGAATAATGATATAATATATTTAGTGTGCTGATATAAATCTAAACATTAACTGTATTTTGTGTATTTTGTGACTTATCTGAATTTTTTGAAAATAAAAGCTTCAATTGCCAACTCAGATCACTAGAACCATTCCGAATGACAAAAATTAAAATAATTTTATTCCGAACTGTTCGCATAGTTCGACAGTTGAATATTAAAGACCCCCTGGCTTTTGTATCGGTCCCTTTGTTTTTTGGTTTCCCAGTCAAAGCAAACATCGCAGGAGTCTCAGGTATCTCGCGTTTTTTATACACACACACATTCACATACGTCCCTTTCTCTCATTTCTATGCGGTCGGTCTCCTTTTGCACGAATAAATCTGCACAGAATGCCAAATGGTCAGGACGGCGGGCAATTTAGTAAATTTTTCTCATATTTTTTTATCCCTATTTCGAAAAGTACGGTCGATAAATTAACGCTGAGGTCTTTTGTCGCAAAAGTCTCGCAGAATTAATTACCGGTAGCCAAAATGACCCGCAGAGTCGCCGCTATTTTATTAATTTAAAATGTATACATATATAGTGTTTCTTTCATACGCTCTTTATAAAAAAAGCAAATATTTATTTTATATAAAAATATACCAGAAACAAGCTTGTAACAAATATGCATATCAAAATACGATATTTTATATTGTTTTAAATCGTTTAAGACACACACCGCGATTGTATTTATTTACATAAAATTATATCTTATACATATTCAATAAAAAATAAGACTCCCTGTGGCGGCCGTGATCAAATTTCCCCTTTTAAAAAATACAAGCGGTTTTTCGCTATAATCATGCAATGTATAATTTTGGTTAATTTTCTAAAAACAATAACAAATTTAATAGCTGCGACGGTCATTATTTCGGCGACCCGATAATGGGTCGTGGCTGAGAAACATTTCCCCAAATTGGCAGTCCCTCGGATAATGACAGTGATTGTGACGGGTCAAAAATGACAGGGACAGGAAGCGGGTCCCTGTGATTCTGAGAAATGCGTCTAGCCGCAGACAGGTTTGTTTTGGGTCGGAAAAAAGTGGATCCCACCCATCACCATTATCGGCCGCATTGTTGCGAAGCGCCATATAGCGTCTAAAAAAATAAATATTGTTAAAGAAAGTCCATTAAGGCGACTGCTTGTAATGTTTTTACGGTATGCGTTTATGATTTACGACCTTTCGTCGACGTGAAATACGATCTGCTCCTGAATATTGAGAGCACATGTTGTATCAGTGTTGCCGTAACGTTTATTGTTATTGCCCGTCGTTATTATTATCGACTTCTTATTGTCGTTGATTTATTATTGTTATATGGCAATATATAAATTTTGTTAGCGGTACTTTAAAAATATAATGGCTGATTTTTTTAATATTATTAATTATACATCAGTGGCAGATTCATGTTTGTATATATTTTTTAAACAAAATTAAGTACATTCTACGTAATTTCTATGCATTAATTTAAGATTGCTAAAGTGCATACAAAGTACATACTGCCTAAGTTTAGCAGCGAATCAATTATAACACTAAACAACAAATAACTTGTATATCTAAGCTAGACGATATTGTCATAGTCTATGAATCTTACAGATGCCACCAATTTTACATTGTAATTTTGAGATTGTATATTTTTATGACTCGTATAATTGTAAAGGTTTCAAAGATAGTGTGAAACAGCAACGATGCATATTTTTTTGTTTTTCAGGCTCGTCTAAAAATAAATTTATGCAGCGTTTATACAATTCTCATACTCGAGATATCTTTGTATAAGTCCATTTATTATATGTATTACCTGTACTACACTCTCTGGAAGTTGGCCAAGGTTGGCCAAGGACGGTAAAGTGTGGGTAATTCAATCGACTTGGCCAGCTTCGAGCGCTTCCGAACATTGTCGGCAAAAGGACCAAAGTCGAAGCTGCTCTTTCGAGCGCGAGCGGTGAGATACTTCACCTTTCGCTCTCTCGCGTGTTAAGTGAGAGTGAGAGAGATAATGATATGGTGCTTCGCAAACTGAGATAGAACGAGTAACTCGGTTCAATTTCAGTATGCGCTTAGGCGTCCTATGGTCGACACGCATGTCATGTTATTTCAACAGACTCTTACTGACATCTTTGAATATTTTAGAGCACCAAAAGAGATAAATTATATTTTTGATAGTATATTCTTCTAACAGATATCGTTATTATATTTTTTTTCATATAAAATTAAATAATTAAAAAATAATTAGTGGTACTTGATTTTGTTTAAAAATCGTTCCGAATATCCTTATGTATTTTCCTAGATCGGTTTATATAAATGTCACACCATAACGAATTCTTATTTAGAATCGATGGCGACAAATTCTAAGATAGTCACATATGTGGTATTGGTATTCTGTACTGTCATTTTTATGCCTTATGGCATTTTTCAAAAGCCGACAAAGATTTTGCGTAAATTGAATATTTACGACCGAAAAGTTTTCACTGATATTGTATTGGTGAGTGCCCACACAAACTTTTATAATTATCAGTAGCGTAATTTTAATAATATGACAATTTAAAAATTGCGATTATTTGGCACATTTTTCGATCGTACCGTAGTCCGAACGACATTTACGGCCGCCGTCCGGACGGTATATGAAATTTGCGACAGTGTGGTCGCTTACTCGAAGTCGTTGGTCTCGGCCGACTAAATTTGTAGCTTTGGTTCGGACAACTTCCAGAGAGTGTAGTATTAGGAGCTTTAACAAAAATCGTGCTTACAACAGTGGTGCAATGCCAAAAAATAACGCCAAGCGCTAGAGATACCAGCGATCATTGAGCCGTCAACTGGTCAGTAGAGTTTGAGTCGTCAATCAAAGCAGAGGGAACAGCATTCTTTTTTACTTTTAGTCCGATATGGAAGTTTTTAGCATTTAGCAATTTTGTTGGTTGCGTTGTAGTTGCGTTGTACAGTTTGTTGTTTAAATTTTAGTGATTAACTGTTTTCATCAAACATTATGGTTAATCCAATTATTAAAGATTATAGAATTTAAAGTTCAGAATTTTGTCTAATAATGCTCTAAAAACAAAAGTGACTCTTCTCTATTACGAATTATGTGAGTAAAAATTATGTATGCGTGTTATGAACGCAATATGGGTTTTTTGTCTCAAACTACGCGTCTGCTACATATGTATTTACAATGCTTTTTGATAGTTCACAAATCATATTTTGCGTTTTTTAATTGAAAAAATATTTTAAAAAACTGTAGGAAAAAATTAGGTATACAGTCATAATTTAGCGTATTTTTAAAGTTATCAAACTATCGTATTTTTTCTTTTTACCGTCGCAAAAATGTTTTTTGTAGAATTCACGAAAAAAACAATATTTTTAATTAAATTGTATGAAGCAGATAAAAATGTAGGAATTGAATAAGAATATGTGTATTAATCATAATTTAATATATTTTTTAATAGTTTGCAAACTATTTTATTTTCTGTTTATTGTCGACATAAAAATGTTTTTATGGAAATTCACAGATAAAATAGGCAATATTTTTTTAATTTAATTAATTTATGCAGATACACAATTTTATTATAATTTTTATTAATTTAAAATTTTGTAAGTCAATTCATGGTGAAATGGCAAACCAAACTTAGCACAAATCAGCTATCAGCTGTCAAATTAGCTGGCACTGGAAAAAGTGTTGCCAATTCAAAAAAAAACATTACAACCCGTTACACAAATATTTATAGGTAAAATTAACAAGAACATAAAACTTCAAAATAGTTACTTTTGAGTTCAATCCAAAAAAATATGTTACGATTTAAATGCACTTTCTTTAAATATATTATGTATCCAAAGCTTTTACGCTATGTAATTTCTCCTTGACATTTTTAATTTAAAAATACCACTTTAAAGTAGTATTTTTGTACCTCATTTTGTTGTATGTATAATTAGGTTATTATATAGTAGATTTTATGTTTCTTATTTTTAATAATATTTACTACAAAAATACAATAATCTGTAAAACTTAGCGTAGTTTGTTTTTAATAACTGGGTGGCTGAATTTTTGTGGGGGAAGAGGGCACAACAGCCACTGATAAGTGCATCCATAAGGTAGCATCGATTCTAGAGAACACTGAAATATAACATAGGTTGAAATTTTCTTCCAGATCTCGTTCGCAGAGAATTCCACACATTAAATGATTCTGCGGATTTCCTATTGATTCCTCTGGTAAAAATTGACAATTCGACATTTATATTATAATTAATATTTTACCCTTTTTGTGTACGTCAATTTGTCTGTAGCTTAATTAGAACCTGGTAGCTTTACCTTTTTCGTTTAATACATCTTGCGGACAGTCAGTGACAATGCGCAATGCCTTTTATATTATCTCTAACATAGCCGGTAACTGAAAAAGCACACACGTTTACTATGATATATATTCCCTGGTGAGTCTGATCAGAGTCGGTACACATAGTAAGGCGCCTCGTGGAACTCGTTCAAACACTTTTTATGGCACTTAGCGCCGGCTAGACTAGCCAAAGACGTGAGTTCCACGTCGAAAAGCAAACAATTGTAAACAGGGCCATAGTCGTAAAAATTAAGTGCCCAGCGGTTTCGGATCTTGGACTAACAATGGGATCTGGTAGCCGATATGTGTTCTATATAGGAAATATTCACCATGTAAATATTTACACGGGCAATCCAGCGCCGCAGATATTGTCCAGACGTACGATATAAAAATGTAAACGTTTTCTTGTGTTACGTCTTGAAATGCTTGTAGAGTTTTATTTTAAAAGATTCTGTTTATAAGATAGTAATCAATACGTCGTTACTTCATTGCTAAAGATCGTAACTCATAATCTTCCGTAACATTCCGAGATAAAATTATCTTCTTTATTGAATTGCTTCTTCTCAACTTTTAAATAAATAAAACAATGATGATTTTATGCGAAATATTTTTATTAGGAATTAATATTTATTAAAAATATTTACTTGATAATAAGTCGTGTTTTCTTTGCTGTTCAGTGTTGCCGTATATGGCAACACTGAATTTCTAGTCCAGGTCAAAAGCAGTAAAATCGTGTCATCGCGGTGAGAACGCTCGATTATCAAGCGTTTATATAGGACTTTTCATAACAATATTAAAAGCGAGAATCAGATAAGGCACATCTAAACCAAGTTTTGACCAATAGGAGAGCGCAAAAATCAATTATCCCTTCTCAGAAGTTAAAAATCCACATCGAAAGCAATAAAATCGCCATAAAAGAAATGTGTATTTTAATGCATATCTAACGCCTCTTTCTAGCATATGTATTCCTTAGCAATATAAACTAAGGATAATCAAACGCTTTTATACCAATAATTATTATTTTAATATCCAACAGCAATTAAGGAGATATTTATTTATAATAGAAATGAAGAATTTAATTTATAGATAAAATAGTACCACTAATATAGTATTAGTGTCTTATCATCCTATAGCAATTTCATACACCATTTGAATGCTAATTAACCTGCAGCGAAATCATTAAAGCGTTTTCGAGATTAGCAATCGACCCCTGGCGTCCATCGAGACGTTAATCTTAACCGCACCTTGGTCAACCGCAAAATGACTCCTGGGATGTTGGCAATTATGTTCGCAACGCAAGAACTATGCTCTCCAGAGACTGGTTTACGCACTCGTTTTCATTCTTGTACACATTACACCGGTCGAGGCGTCGACAACGTTTGCCACTATTAAAACTCGAAATTATCGTCATGTTTACTTCGGTATGGTATTGTCTTCGCCTTGGAAAGTTCGTCGTCCCGGCGGATATTTTTGGGAAAACCGAAACAGTAGAGGAATTTCGTTGAAAAGGTTGACGATCCCGTATCGGCGAGACAGTCTTCCGATACTACCTGTGCTTACTTGCGGTTTTATTACAACGAATTATGAATACTACCACGTACAGCTACAACTTCTCAGCTAACTACCATCCAAGAATTCCAATCAGGGTCAGGATAATGAATACTTGGTATGAGTTCCTTCGTGATCGGTGCCCTTTTATACAGGCGTCGTTTTGTTATGCAAAATCGCTTTATCCACACCTAGTTATTGTATTGCAAAGTGACGATCCTTAAAAGACACATATAGTATGTGCATAATAATATTACATGACTGACTGAATAAATTAGTAACGTATAAATTATAGAACTAAATTGATAGAATGTTTGTTTTGGGTTTACAGCACAATAAATCAGTTGTAATAGGCATTGTTGTTGTAACAACGAAAGATCGTTGATCGAATCTAAATTATCAGCGATTTGGTTCGCATTTAAAATCTCGAAATATATCATTTAAATCAATATAATATTTACCTTTATAATCAGCGATGATTATTATTGAGTTGTATTAACTAAAATCAATTAATGCTTATGTGATACAAAAATAAAATAAATTTGAATAATAAAATCTTTCATCAAAACAGTGACAAAATCTCTAGACGCAAGAGTATCAATCAAGTAAATGTCGCGTCGTATATATTGATTTTGAATAAGCTTTTGACAAAGTTTGTCTTGAGTTATTAGTGAATAAATTGTCGGACCTTGGTTGCTCAGATGATCTTTCTCAATTATTCCTGAGGTATTTTAGCGATGGTAAACTATGGCGGCTGATTGTCAAAAAAATATGTCACCATTTCGGGTGTTCCTCAAGGATCCAGCCTGAACCCTCTGCAGCCACAAATGCGTGTTTTAAAATTACTTAAATGCATTCGATCTGTTCTTGACACTTTCTGTCTACAGAATGATTTAGATTCTCTGAGAAAATGGGCTTTCGTTAATCATCTGCTCTTTAGTCTTAAACAATACCATATTATGTAATTTTCTCGTTCTCAATTATCATCAAAATATTTCAACGATCTCGAATCACTTTTGAGAGCAAGTGGAGATTCTTTCTACGTGCAAAACGACGTCTGTAAAAAAGTGCTTGAATTTGTTATGAGGAACGTGTTTTACTTTGACGATCCGTCAGTTATTCGTGTCCTCTCTGATACTTTAATTCGCAGCATTCTTGAATATGGATCTCAAATAAGCAAGTATTCCCTCTTAGTCGAAGAAAATCAGAACAGCTTCTTGGCATACCTATATATGAGGATATTTTGTTATTATCCGTTCTTGCATCCCAGCGTCTTTTTTAGAAGCGTTGGGATACGATTCGCTAAATCCTCGCGGAAAGTTGTATGTCGCTAAGCGTTTTTACAAACTACTGAAGAGCGCTGTTGACAATCTAAAAACTATCACGGCTTTTTAATTTACTTTCGGTTCCACAAGTCTTTGAGAGTCACGATCACGTCCTTGTTAGAGTCAGGATGTTCGCATTAGCCGACTCACCTGTGACTGTCGCCATCCTGCTTCTTAATACGCTGAAATCGCGCATTGATCTATTTAATGTAACGGACAAAGGAAGCTTCGTGAATAATACGACTGTATGATCTAGTGTTTGATCTATTTTTTATTCAATTAATTACTCCACATTTATAGTAAAAACATAATGTACATATGATGATAATAACATATAATTGTATTAATGTGTTACACGTGTATGTCATGTAATGAGTCTGATACAATACTGATATAAATATTAGATAACACAGGCCAGCAATGTAAAAGTTGTCTTTGTATAGTTTTTCAGATGCTGATTACTACAAAAAAATCGATCACGCATAGTTTTTTCCCAATTGCTTCTATTTTTTTCATTTAGTGGAATCAAAAGTACAGTTAAATTGTTTTATACGCATTTTAAGTATCTCTGTGACCTATTCCCTAGTTTGTCAGAAGCAAAGTTGAAGGAAGGCATTTTAGGATTTGAGAACCCTATGAGACTCAGTGTGGAATCTAGCTAGAATTTTTATTATAATATTTACATACATATGTGTGACGGATGATTAATGGCGAGACGTTTTCTCCAAGCGGTAGTGAAGCTGGCGCAGGGATGATGTCCGTGGAATATCCACAGCGTTCGTATAGCTTTCTGCACCGAGTGTCAGGAGGCAGTTCCTCTTGTTCGGAAGTCTCGGGTCGTATCTTCGCGTCGGTTTTTTATGTATTGGAAATTTTTATAATGATATTAGTTTTCATATTTGTGTATTTTTGGTATATATTATGTAGCAACAATAAAACACGAATATCTTAAAATTGCATTTCATGTCATTTTTATAATTTTTTTGTGAAATAGCCTTATGATGACATTTTTAAAAACAGTATTAAAAATTGCATAAAAGTCATTTAACAAAACTAAAACAATTTTCAAAAATATTTTTTTGCAGGCCTGTGTAATTTTTGTGTCAACTATATATATTACATTTAATTAAATATCACTATGGTCTCAACCCGACAATTGCTTACATTTTCTTATTTTTATATACTATGTATTATTCTTGATCATCGGGCCGCATTGGTCACCGTTTAAATCATGATATTTCTAATTTAATTTCAATAAATAAATTTACTTTCTTGCTTTCGCTACGTTTATTTTAAAATTCATTTGAACATAAAATGCAAATTTATTTTTATTTATATTGATTAGAAATCACTAAATTTCTATAGATCTTACAACCGCTCACAGCGTGAAACTCTTAAGTATCATTAAAATTAAAATAATTTTAATTTTAAATTTAATAAATGGATAAAATCAAATAAAAATGTAAATATTCACAAACGCGTGCGTACGTGAGGCGTAAAACGTAATCTCAGTCCTAATCTTTGGATTATGTTTCAAACCCACTCACGAGAAGACAGTAAATAGTTCGATCGCACTTGAAAACCCCTGCTCGATGATCGAATAGCAAGAATAATTGCCACAGTCACAAGCTGCTCTAAAATGCGATTCGTGACTATGTGCATTCCGCACAAAGTGTATCATTTGATATTTTTATCCATAGACAGCGGCGGTCTTGTTCTCAAAGGTCCTAGATAGGCGTCCTCATTAAAACTAGTGATGGATAGAACCTTTTGACCGCCCATCGTTGGACCGGTCCTCACGAATCATTATCCCATGGGCAATTTCAGTAATCTGAGCGCAATTACATTAATGCACCCATTTCTAGCTATAAAAATTATAATAACGAGCCGTGTGATTTTTACGAGTTTCGTGCTCGATGAGGTCAGCTCGTGAAGTGAAGGGAGATAACTATGCAAAAAAATTACATACACCTCATAATATACGTAAGTATTTCGAGAGCTCGAAGCTTCCGAGCTAGATTATTAATAAAAAATATCGATTAACGATATTGACATTCAAAGGGTTATTATTAGCTTTTGATTATGCTGGTGTCGATCAAGGCCAAAAATAATTATGCTATATTTGTAACATGATCCTCGATGGAGGTGCATAAATTAGAATACATTACATATAAGCACACTCGAATATGGTGGTAATAGATAAAAACAAACGTGTCTGAATTTTGGCATGCATAATGATCAATTGTTTTTGCATGATAGGTCATCGATTATGCAAGCCCACAAAAAACACATATTTTTTAGGAACAATATAGCTACGAGCGAGATTTAGTAAGTCGCTATTTCTATTAATATTTTTTCTTCTATTTTTCATTCCATTAACAGATATTATGCATTGCTGTTTGGTTTTAAGTATTTAAAACGTCGTGCCTTCGTGGGCAAGTGTATTTTTAGCTGACTATCATGGAAAGTGTTAAATGGCCACTCCTAGGCATTACTTTCGATGTAATATTCGATGACTTTTTCGTATATTTCGAGTGGTATCTCGACTTAGCAGATGTTGGTTTTTTGAGGCCCCAACGTTTCGGGGTTGTAAGCGTAAACACGACTCATAGCGTAACTATATACCAAAAATCCAATGGCGTTAAATCGCTTGATCTTGGTGGCCAGTTGACATCAACAAAATGGGAAATAATGCGACCTGGAGACTTTTCACGTAAAACATCCAAGGTTGCACCCAATATGTGGCAAGTTTTGTCATCTTGTTGGAACCATGTGTCTTCCACGGCAATGTCTTTGATTTCGTGCCAAAAATAATCGGTTATCATGCGCCTACGGCATTCAACGTTGATTGTTACAGTCCGACCTCCGAAGGCTCAGTGACGCTACCCCACCACAATATGTACCAAACACTTTTTGGGCATGTAATGGTTTCTCATGAATCATATGAATATTTTTTCGTCACATATACAGCAATTTTGCTTATAATCATATATAGAGAGGTAAAAATGTGCCGCGTCAGAGAAGAATTTTTTTTAGAAAAATCAGCATCAACTTCCATATTCTTAGAACTTCAGTTCTTGTGGTATCTGAATTTTATACGGGCTTAGTTGAAAATCCAGACCTAAAATGTGCCAAAAAGAGCCATAGGAAAAGCCCAAAAGTTGCGAATGCCGACGATTCAACAATTCCGGATCTTCGGCCACATTTTCTCTTACAGCGCAACGATGATACACAGGCCTTACCCTATATCCAACAGTATTTTCAATTTTTTAACTACGTTGCGAACTGTTCGTTCAGTAAGTCGATGAAATTTACCATATTCTTGTTATTGTTATTTCTTTAGAACAATTGAACAATTTTACTTCGAACAAATTAAAAACAAATTTGTTTTTGAAAACTAACATTTGACACTTTGAACACGTGTGATTATTGACAGCTGTCTAATTTACAGTGTTGTCAACATAGAAAATTTTAATTGGATCATCCTGTATATTTAACCGTGTGTTATGAAATCGTGATTGAACACTTTGCGCTTATAATTTTAATGTTGATATTGAACTGGCGGCGAGACAGCCGTTGAGTGGTCACAATAAAATCGTCATGCTTGAAATATGCACTGGTCCAAAGGTACGTGTTTACTGAATGCTATGACCCTGAAAACACAGCGTAGGTTTATAAATAAGCTTTTGACTACTCCCAGCTGTTTATCTGTTCCCTATGTATGCTAATAAATATAAATACCTAATTATTGTAAAGGTACTAAAAGTAATCATAAAACTAAATGTCACTATCATAGCATTAAATATAGAACGTATAGGTTTTATATTTTAAATGTTTAAGTTATATCTCTTGATACTATCTAACAGCTTCCTATGTAATTAAAAGCTTACCTAAACAGCTTTTATCTAAGGATACTAATTAAATCCGTCCCTGTGTTTGTATACACAAATTTGTAATATGAGGTGTTTCAAAATAAAGCGTCCAATCACCGGAATCAAATCATGCGCGCGTGCGCATCGCATCGGCCCATTAGTTTTATTCTTAAGCTGGACAGTCATAACAGCGCCGTCCACGACCATTAATTTCATACAACAATGAGTTTAAAGCTTCATTAAAAAGCATAATTTATAACAATGCGTTATTGAATTTGATCACGTCGGTACTACAATACCGACGTCGTTGAATTATGCATTTGCTGGATCCCATTTCACAGTCGCCAATAAAACGCAATAAATAAAGGTTGAAGTTTTTAAACAAACAAGACACGGGGGGAGTCGTAATTTGGTCGTGCGTGGATACACGGGGACGGACTCTTGTATGTATTTTTTTATTTGTGTTTGTTAGGGAGCCTCAACAAACAAAAGTAGTAGAGTGGACGAGGCCGAGCATGAGAGGAAACCGGCAACGGGCCGCTCTGTAATTAGACCTCTGGCCGCGGGCTGTAGAGGGCGCGCGGGGGGGAAACGAGACTCACGACCGAGTAATTATCCTGATGTAGATTCTATATTTTAAAAGACGATAGACACGGCGGCGTTTTACGGGGAGATGGGCCCTTTCGCCTGCGCTGGTGGTAATGGCCGCGCGCTTAAGGCCAATCACTTACTTTCGATGAACGCAATTCTGAAATTGGATCTAAATCGCTTTTGCTGATTTTAAACGGTTATCTACCGCAAATCTTATGTTGGTAGCATTGAGTTACAAATAAAATGGCGTCGTCTGACGCGAACTGTCAAATGCATACGTCAAATTAATATTTGTTTTTTATTGTATTATTGTATTGTGAGGCATAGATAATTATACAAATATTTAAGTCAAATATGGTTGTAAAATTGTAGAAAAAGTTTTTCATATATATAGCGATTAAATATAAATGACCGGAAAGGTCTACATCTCTAGTTTGTCGGCCATAAAAATGGCCAAATCGCTTGTTTCGCTTCAGTCGAAAAGCAGATAAATAACCTCAAAAACAAGTATTACAAGTATATTGTTTTGCTTGTTACGCTTAAAATCTCGCACTTCGCGGAATTTTGTGTTATTAAATTTATTTTTAGGAAGCATAGTTCATATGTTAAAATAAACATGTATATAAAATGAATTTATCTGAGAAAACAGAACCTGAACTAGCACTTTATAATAAAGCATATTAACCTGTTGACTCCTAACTTACAAACGATTCACGCGTTCGAATGTGGGACATCGTTTTATAGATAGTCGGTAGATTTTCGTTAAGTTATGACGATGTCCATGTCTAGTATTTTAGGCCACTATTATAATATTTTATCACACAAAGGTAACCATTGTGGGGAACCGCTAGGAGATGATTAAAACACCGAGCTAATGCAGTTCGAACAGATTTATTTACGATATTTTGACAGCAATATAAAATCGAGGGAAGTGATTAAATTTTTGCGTTTTTTAAACATATCAAAAATAGCATTTGCTACCTTGACCGGCGACCATAATAAATCGCCATAAACGATTCAATCCTAATTTTCCACGCGTCGATAACAAATTAACCGCACATATACAATTTCCATGATAATAGACATTTCGATCTTCCACTATGCGCCGAAGATTTTCGATTAGGAGTAAATGTTGAAAAAAACGTTGATCACGTCCATTCAATTCCGATTCGATCACGTAATATTATTTATTTTTTCGCATGTGTACTCGTGTACAAAACCGCTGTACGTGTCCCGTTTCAAATCGGCAACGTGATCGATCAATCTGACCGAGCGTATCTAAATCTGATCGAATCTCGTATTATATGAGGGGAGATTTACGAGTGTGTACATTCGGTAGGAGTTGTCCGAAGAGCCCATCCCCCCGTGGGATATTGTATCATCGATGTTATCTGGTCCGATCTCTAAAGCTTGTCGACATGTTATCCGTGCATGAGACTTCGACGAATCGTGGCTTCACCTGCAGGGTAACCATGATTTATTGATATTAAATGACACGCATGCCCTCTGACCACCATATTGAAAATATTACGCACAGATATATCAACAGAATATATAAGTTAACCCCCACCCTATCCCCTAGCTATAATATTTCTTAATTTTAATTGGCACAATATTACTATGCACAATATATAATAATATTTCAATAACAGCGCCGCATCGATTTGATTTATAAGTCAGCGTAATAAATTGCGTATTTAAAATTCCCATTGAGCGTGCGATTTTTTTTCAACGCTGGCAACACTCCAAACGTCAAATACGAAAGGCGTTCATCTTTCAAAAATTAAACTATGAAATATGTCAAAATGTGTTTTCGTCGCTGTTGGATTTAAAATTAAAACTTTTTTTATTTTTAAAATATATTATACAGACATTTATATAAGTATAATATTGAAATATAAATATTCATACACGTCCATATTAATTATCATGCAAACAACGTTATTAATTATTATTTTGAAAGGTCGTAACGGTAGGCCATTAACCGACGACTATTATTCGCGAAATAGTCATTATTCGCATGCATTATTCAGTTCTTGTTGATAGTGTTGATGTGTGCATTCTACAGGGTTACCATAGTTCAAATTCTCATATCAATATTTTTTAATATACAATATTATATAAATAAAGATTACAAAATAATAGTGAGCTCAGTTACTACATATTAAGGAGTGTCTTTTCAAAATATAGTTTCTTTAAATTGTTTGTTTTTCAAAAGCTATATTATGTACTGTTTATGGTATTATTTTAATTATATTTTAGCAATTAGTTTTATATTTACGATTTTTTCTCAACATTCATTTGGGGATTTCTTCTCTACGTTTCGCTTAAAATGTTTTTCGACATCCTTTGGAGAATAATTGAGGCGTGCATTGTTTATCATCGCATAAAATGAATACTCTTCTTCTTCGTGGAAAATATTTTAGACTTCGTTATAGTAAATATGTATAATAAATTAGTAAAGTGATATTTTAGATAATTCACTGATTAGCTCAAATTTATTTATTGATTTAATTCATCGCAAGCAGTCGCAGTGGGAACGCTCATTTCCGAGCGTTCCCACTGCAATGGCGCAAACACGATTTTATTGCTTTTGACGTGAATTTTTCACTTCTGAGAAGTGATAATTGTGTTACGCCCTCCTATTGACTAAAATTTGGTTTGAATATACTCTAACCAATACTCTCATATCATAAGTTCATAGTAATATTGGTAAGGATAGCTGTCATATTTTTAAAACAAGTTTAGACAAACCATGAGAAATGAGTTGGCTTAGTTTGTATTTTGGACTTCACCTAATGAAAGTTCTAAAACTATAATTAGTTTTAGAATTTTCATTTGGTTAGGTTTGGGTTTGAACAGAAAATGGACGTTTAGAAACTGTCAAATAGAGTTTTATAGAGCAGCATATAATTTCACTACCGCTTATTAGTGAAATTATATTTTCAATAGTAGAAATATGTATCTACTGGTGAAAATGTATTTGAACTTTACTAGTGAAAATATAACTTCACTGAAAAATACACATTCACTGTAACATTTATATATCGCATGTAAATAAATAATTATAAGTATGTAAATATATTATTACATATGGAAAAGTTAGAATTATATAATTTTACTAGAATTTATTTTGCTTAAAATAATATTCATAGTATTTCATTAAATGACATGCATTATGCTGAACAAATGCTCCCACCCGCCCCCTCCAAATTCCGTCCTATGAGAGATGTATTAATAGATTTTTTATATACATATATTTACAGAATAATTTAAATGATGCGTCAACAATGTATTGGGATGCAAAGTCACAAAATGCACCTTGACTTGCAACATAAAGCCGAGGTCTCATCGGCATGCAGCAGCCGTGTTCCGCTGTCGGGACTCGGACCAGGACTTGCGTCGTTGATGGGCCATAAGGGCCATCAATGGACAATGGACATATTCTTCGATAAATTCTTCGAATTCTATGCAAATTTTTCGGTAGACACTTGACGAATAACATTAGTCATTGACATCTGGGCTTGAGATGCTTTCGATTCAATCTTGATTTTCTAAATAGTAGCAAATTTGATTCACAATTCCATATCTATAAAATTCCAAATATTTTACGAGCATGTTTTTAAAGCACAGACCACACTGTTTCTAATGGACGCATTATATTATAATTTATTATACAAACAAGATATTTGATACATTTTAATGATACAATAAATGTCTAAATCGTTTTTCATACACTTGTTATGATTTAAAACTTATAGACGTTTCATGTATAAACATTAACATCTTTTATATATTTTATTTTATAATATATTTTTTGTATTAATAATACGCATATTTAATGATATTATGTTAATGTAGCGCTAAAACAAAAATATATCGAAGAGCGACCGCCCGTGAATCATCTTTTTAACATACTCGCCGATGTCAAATGATATTCTCTGTCAGAATTTTAGCAAAATATCATTTTCTAGTTGATATGATACTTGTAATATCTATATATAAGAATAAAAATACTTGTATGTTGATAGGTCAATTTCGCAGATCTTGAGCAGTTTCCATTTTGCTAGCGAATAAGGTCACGTCTGCTAGTCTAGCCGTTGCCAAATAACAAAAACACTAATCGAGACAAGAATGCATAATCGGCATATAGTATATTCAGATTGAGTTGCATCGCCAATGACAGTATTGAAAAGTGTTCGCCGTATAGATTAAATAGATTCGATTTGTAATGAGTATCACGTTTTTGCCTCTATACCTAGCGAAATCTATTGAAGTAAAATATGATTATAAAAATCTTAATCAACATATTTCTTATAGCTAAACCATTAGCAGTATCATGTATGCAATATTTTATTCATACAAATTATAGACACAGCATATAAACATATTTTTTCTCATCCTCAGTACTACATGTTATGCCTCGTCGGAATTCGAGACCAATTAATTACGAAATGAAAACGATGAACCGACATCGACCTCAGTTTTGAGTCACTGTCACGAGCGCAAGTTGTAGTTTTTGATAGTTAACAAGCCGCGGATAGACCGAGTCTATTTTATGAGGTCATTTTGGCGCCACTGCGCCATTATGCAACGCCTGTTTAATAAATCTGGCGAAAATTTATATTTAACACGGAGCGCACATCAAAACACGCCATGTCCAATAAAAATAATCATATTACTGTTTCGTCGAAAAATTCACTTAAGCACCTGTGGACGTTCAACAAAGATTTCAATATAACGATTTCCCCGCTCTGTCCCGTTGCGTGTATCGCGGTTCGATTCGATTTAAATTATTCCCCGACTATCTTATATCTGCCGTGCAAATAAAAGAGGTCCCAGAGACCAACCAGTTCTTCCTTGAGGTCTCGGGTCCCACAGGTGGCCCTTAAGCGATCCTCCGAAGGGCTACTTAACGTCAGACCCTTGACAAATTTACTGCCTTTGCTTCTCTTTTTTGTCGCAGGACAACGTAATACTTTTCTTGGTTTAATTAATATTATACCTTGATGTTTTTCCATTATCTTTGAAATATCGTGCACATTAACATAATAAAGTGAAATCATAGGTGGTAAGTAATTATAATGAAGTGTAATATTTCATTGTATTATTGCTTTCACTATGAACAATCTAATTTATTTTTGTGCTAGTCTATAAAAATTAATGAATTTTATATAAATGGACGTTTAATGATATTAAGGTAGCTTTTTAAGCTGTGGTTATGATTTACGATTTATATCAACACACTGAAACTAGTTCTAGTAAAGCAATTCTTGTAAATAAAGTTACTTCTAGTGAAATTGTTACTTATTGTAAAGTTTTTGTGAACAATTCGAAAATTTATTCTATTGTAAATAAAGCTACTACGAGTGAAATTGTTTTTGTGAACAATTAGAAAAAAACTTGCTGCTCTAAAATTGACAGTAGTAACCTAGTACCGTTTAAAAGTTAAAAAAAGCGAGCTGCACAGTTTCACTGTCGCTGGATCGCTTTTAAAAGTAGGCGCCATAATCTCATATGATATACATACATACATTGCTGTTGCAAGGATACGCAAAACGAGGATATCAGAGGTGATGTCATCAATAAAGGCATTGCACTTATCCACAGCACGCACAGTCATCTTAAAAATTATTATAATATATTTACGAATTCCGAGTATTCAGTGCTTACCAATCGGCTGTGTTTCTAAAACCAATACAAATGCTCGCGGGTCTTTATCGAGACATAATTGTATCAATAAAATTGTTTTGACATGCAAAGCAGACGCCAAAAGTCAAACAGAGGGTTATTAATAAAAATTTTATGACATATCTTCCGAGAAGTGGCTGAGCGGTCACTTTTAAAGAAACCGCAGAGACAAAAGGATACGTGCCTTATACATGTCGATAAAATATTATTGTATTTTATGATAGTCTTTAATAATTTATGAGCTGCGGCAACTGCATGTTTTTCCCATAAAACAATGCGACTGCAAATATTAATATTCGATGTTTATTGCATCGTAAAAATCTAACAAAATTTTGATATTAAAAATTGAACGATTCCATGTCAATTTTTATACGTGATTTCTGATTATTATTTTATTAATTGTAGTAACATTCGCTATGTCGAAAAAACGACAATAAAAAGTACTTTTGCTACACTCGAATATCACCAAAAGAAGCCAAATTCAAGGACGCTACGAACTAACGTATCATACAGAACGTGAAGGGACATTATGAAGCCGAGCATCCTCGATGCTTTATCGCAAATTTAGCAATGTAGCAAATAACGAACAAACACCTCCACAGTGATTCCAGAATTTGTGCGAATACTCTGAAACATTTTTAGGTCATCAGCATATAATAAATATTCCGAGTTATTAATTGACACATATATGTCGTTAATAAAGAGCAAAAAATCAAAAGACCCAGATTGAATCCCTGTGGTACTCCATAATAGTCGGTGATGTTAGTTGAAAAAAGCTAACAAAGCCGTTTGAAAAACCAAAGTATTTCTGCTGGTGCTACATATTTTCTTGGTTTTCTATTTCACTTTCTGTGTCGTTGTCCTGTATTTAAAATTTATTGGGTTTGAAGACTTCTTCAAGATGATTAGCAAAAGCGTTGGCCTTTTGCTTATTATTTCTCGTCCAGTCTTTTCCATAAAGAATATTCTTTATCTTTATCTGTTGTTAAATTATTTAGGTAATTATTAATTGAATCTTTCTTTAGTTGCAATAGAATATTTTTATCATTTAGGTCTTTGATTTGATGTCATTATGTGTGAGTTCCTTAATGTTCTAAGCTGCTTTTTGTTTGTCCTTAAAATAGTATTGAGCTTCTACCTCGAGTTGTTGTTTTGTTTTTAATTGTACATCCAGCTAAATGTTGTTTTTCAGTTCTAATCGGCAGCTTTCCTAATCTATCGTTTTGTTGGTAAGAGTTGGTCTAATTTCTCTCTTAGTTATTCCTTCAGTAAAAGTCAAAATCACTACTGAATGATCAGAATCTATATCTAGGTTGCTGTTTGCCACCTTTCTGGAAATAAAGAAGTCAAGGAAGTCTGGTATTTTTTAGGATCAGTGGACCAATAGGTTGGTTTACCAGTTGTATGAAAATCACATTTTAATTCCCTTATTGCATTTAGTAGTAGTTACTCTTGATCCCCAGTCTGTGTTCTTGGTATTAAAATCTCCTAAAGAGTTTCAAAATGTATGCAAATATTATGAAGCACTAAAGTTTTAAGCGACAAATTGAAAATAAATTGAAGGGAAACAAGGCGATGAACCTGACAACCCTTCAATATAAAGTTACTAAAAAATCCGGCCCTGTGGAACTACTCGATTTCAGCTTCTCAAACTGTGCATCATGTCTTAAACGCAGTGGCGTAGCTAAGGTATGTGCCGCCCAGGGCGATCCTTAATATTGCCGCCCCCCCCCCTAATACATTTTTTTTTAGGGAAAAAAATCAGTATTTCTTAAAATAATAAATTGGTTAATATTAAGCTCTTGTTCGTCGATTTATATATGTTTTAGTGCATTCAGGGTTAAGAACCACACCCATCGCGAATATGCCACCCCCAAGCAAATGCCGCCCGGGGCGGCCCACCCCCCCCCCCCCCCCATAGCTACGCCACTGCTTAAACATCAAATTCGTTTATGGCTAAAGCGGACAATCATATTGTCTCCATTGCAATCGGAAGCTGAATATGAATTTTCAAAACGTTCAAGGATCACTGATAAAATAATTTTCACAATCTCTAATGTAATCTCGGTGGCAAAAGATCATAATTTTCTTTGCTTGGACTTCTTGGCGCTTTCCAAAATTTAGGAAAGATATGTTTTCTTAAACATTTACTTACTAACCAAAACTGTGATTTATTTAAAGCCCCTAAAACAAGATGCAGTACTTTTAATAGCTTACTTAGTAGATATCTTCAGCTGTCTGATTAAATTAAACACATAAATGTAAGGATTAGTTAAAAGCATAATAACAGCTGATAAAAAAATTCTTCATTTATTTAAAAATTTCAATAAGCCCTCACCTTGCTTAATTCAATCGTTCTGAAAAACTAGTGAATCACAGTTACACCTGAAGTTGCAATACATTTACAACAATTCAGTGAAGCATTTCATACATATTTTTTAGGGAAGAAATGGATATTGGATTCATATTTATTTTATCTAAATTCGATGAAAGACGACCTTATGAAGTACGAGCGAATATCCAAATGGATGAAATACTGGACTTAATGGCACGTATAAAATAATATAAAAGTGATTAAAAAATTATTCAGCCACGCATATATTAAATTGCTAAATTTATAATGAGCGAGTAGTTCAAATTGTTGATATCAGGCATTCTAAGTTTGCCCCGAGCGCTTCTGGGTGACACAGATAGTAAGTAATAAACGCAACTTTAAGGAAGCACTCCTGCTTTGTTAGCTCTAATTATGTCAGGAAGTTCAACTTTTTTTTATAAATCAGGTGCACAATGGGCGTTTAACTTGTAGTGAAACGCTCTTGACTTCCTCGTCACGGTGCTGGACTTTTGGAACGCCTTGGCGCCTCTTTATTGGCTGTCCTCCTTTGTTGTCTTGGGAAACGACGTGCACTTCCATCAAGCATGAGTTATCGCGCTCGTTAGAGCATGAACCAAATACTAAATAAATCGAAAAATAGAAACGTTAAATATATTTGTTTTTATTATCAAAAAAGACACAGCGTTTGATCAGACGTGTGTGCATAATAGTCAAACAAAAGACGCTTCATTAAACAAGAAAAACCGGTCGTAGTTGGCATTCTTTAGATTTTCCAGCGGAAGTCGGCGTCGACAACGTTTTTCCGTGTAACGGAAGCTTTTGTTTTGTAAATAAACTTCAGACGCAGGAAACGCAACTCACAAAGGAAGCCGAGGCAATTGTTAGTTGCTCAATCTGAAGAAATTTCACGGAAAGCGGGCACAATCCGTTGGCAAACATTTCTGCATGTGATTATGTACTATTTTCGCTTGTGTTAATCGCGATGAGCTTCTTTTGATGTATTGAGTCGTACAGCTTTGAAACTGGCAATAATAACTTCTTGAACAAACATTAAAAAATATGTTTAACTTACATGTAATCATAAATCGCTTAAGCATTTACATTTTTAAACGATGACACATAAATAATCTCAATATTTGCATGTCAGCTTTATTAACAGCTTTTAAGGAGACTTATTGACATTCCCCTAGATTCCTTTATCCATTTCTTTTTACACCTAAGATTCTATAATAGTTGCTTTTAACGTTGCAACTACTTTCTAGCATTTGAGTGACAAATTTATGAAAACCGATTCAAAACCTTATAATCATTCCACTACTTATAGTTTAAAAATGAGAATTCGGAAGATCCAAAACAGTTATTTTCCTTTTGGTTAAGCACTTCTCTTAAATAAATAAATAATGTTAGGTTACAATGCTCATCCTACGGTTTCATCCATCGAAGTGTACCATACTCACCAGATTTCGTTTCCCAGTGATTTTCTCAATTTTTAGTCCGCTCAAAAAGGCGATGAGAGGAAATAGGTTCAGGTCTAACGAAGAGGTGCAACAGGCGGTGCACGAATGCCTACTAGAGACTCTAATCTAAATATTTTAATCATTTTAATATTCCAATACTGAATATATTTGCCCGTTTTTTAACTATTTGTTCATTTTCGTACCAAAATATTTTGAAATTTTGAATTTCTAAATACATAGTTTTGTATCATTTCTTATCCTTTGTCATTTTTGCTGCATTGTCTATATACTAATTGTGTCCTTTTTGTTTTAGCGAAATTAATGTTATTTATAACAGCCATAGACCGAACAACTATTATAAAAGCCGATAAATATTTAAGAAAAAACACTTTGTCACTGCCGAAATTTTAAAAATTACTCATATTTCAGAGTTATTAGTGTGTAGCTGTGGACTTTTATACTGCCTGGTATTGGTTTTTTTTCTCTTTTACATCAATACGAATAATGATTATTCGTTTTAAATGTGTAATTATTCTGAACAGCAGGAATAATAAAAATAAAACTTCGTACTGATTTGTAGTTTCAAGCACTGAATTCTCTAATGTTTCTTGTCTTGCCACTTTTTATTGTTTTTTACATATATTCGAATAACAAATATATCGAAATCCTTGTGGCTACTCGGCCAAATGATATTTTTAATGGTATCTATGCGCCTTCTAAACATTGGCAAACTTACAATGAACCTGGAGATTACGTAGAAAAATTTTTAATTTTTGCATTTATCTAGCTTAATAACTTATTAAATAAAATATATTTTAAAATATGAATTTGAGCGCTGCATAGTTATTTTAAGATGAGGTGACACCTACTTGTTTCTTTATCATATAACTATTTATCATATAACATTCCGTACCATACGATCCGTCAGGACACTGATAATATCGATCTTCTCCTATATTACAGCTAGGTCTTAGCGGTGTCAATTATTTTAATGCTTGTAAATAAACTTGCAACCTATAGCTATTGTGAGTTAAATTAAATGATTCCAATTTTCTTTAATAAACTTTAAGCAAAAAAGCTGAAAAAAGCCGCTGAATTTCATTAAAAACTTTATCGAAACCTTCACAACCACAGAATTCAATAAAGCACACAATATATCAGCATAAAATTGCTGACATTACTGAGCTTCATCTAGGCACGGTAATTCATGACAAAATACATATTAAAAAACAAATTAGGAAAATGACAAAAACAGATGTTTCAAATCCTTATTTAATAAATTCCCTAATTTCGTATTCATAAAAATGGCTTATTCGACAATTGTAAGAACCACCAAGAGTAAATTTAGAAGAAGAAAAAAATATTCTTAGCCACTAGATATATAAAATACATTTGAGTGCCAAATTTGAAACTGATTCACAGTGGTAATACCATTTATCTATAATACTATTAGCTTTTTTTCTGAAATGTAAGAAAAAATAAATTTATTAGATAGTGATTATTTCAGCAACGATGCAAATCTGTTTTTTCAGTGAGTCATTATCGCATTATATCACGTGTGGTTCCGCGTACGCGTGGCGCCAAAAGTATCATAATGTTACGTGACCTGATACTTTATCGTTGATAACGTTTTTACTAGCCACATTTGCCAGCATGGTTTTTACGGCTGTACAAAGTAATTGAATAAAATCAAAACGTTTTTATAGTCGATGAGCATTGTCATTGATAAAAATCAATTGCAATATCACAATAGAATCAGTACCATCGGAGTATATATATCATATATACACATTAAGAAAAGAACGATAACTAGGTAAAATACTATTTATTTTTAATTAAACAACAACATTCTGAATTATCCATTCAAGCCAGGGACTGGCAAACTTTTATTGTAAAGGACCGGATCGTAAATATTTTATGCTCAACGTGCCAGAAAGCAAAATTTATGTGAGCTTCAAAAAATTAATTTTCTCTAAAATTTACAATTTTAACATTTATTTGTATCTTTTACAATTATAGCATATATTTAAATATATTATGAATATATACATCCATCGCAAATTTCTCAAAATATGTGTCTGTATTAATTAAACTTTACTTATAAACATTTTTATTTTTTTTTGATAACATTTCATCAAATTTGGGTTCGATTTTCGTTACTTCCTATCATCAAAATTTATTGCAAATGGTCATGTGTTATTCTGATCTGAAATTGTATTTTACTGCCAAATATAAAATATAAGTCCCAAGCATTTGATCTTAATTGATCATACTCGTTACTTGACGGACAATTCTGTAACTTTCTTTTCTTGGATTCCTTTTAGCATATCATCACTTCTAATTAAGGGTTAAGTGAACGTTTTTCAATTGCACTTATTTATGAAATATGATGTCCTAAAATCGCCAAAATAGGTTCGCTTTATTAAATATTCATTGAGATACAAACAAACGAAGATTAAATTTGTAATTTTTATATTAAATTTGTAATAGTTTTTTTTTCAATTTTTTGATTATTTTTCTTGATCCCTTAAAAATATTCTAGGTACAAGATGTAATTATGATTAAATATGATAAATTTCAAACCTCACACTAGAACTTTGAGTTAATAAAATAAAATTATCGAAAGACGATGACGTAAAATAATCTACAGTGGAATTTAGTAAACAAATAGTATAAAGTTCAAAATGTTTTTATGAAGCAATATTTGTTATATCTTAAATTATGCAAGGATCTCTTAATCATTATGCTGGTTAATATGCTAAAAATAAATTTGTTGTTTAAACGTAAACAGATATTTATCTGGAGAAAATAACAGTTTTTAATTGGCCATATAGCGTGACAATTTTCGTTGTTTTTTGGATGTTGCACAATTTTCACAACTTAGCATAGTGTATGAAGCTGTAACTGAAGTTTACGAGCAACTCATCCATTAACTGATAAAATAAAACCATTTGCCGATTGTGAATTAATAAATCGTATGTGATTGTCGCAGCCGAATAAATGTGCCTATAGAAAATATATTTATCTTTCGGTAAAAACAGTTGTTGGAAGCACATTGTGAGTAACATCAATAGCCAATTTAATAGCTGAAAAAAATATTTAAAAAGTATTTTTTTTTTACTTTAACTTTTTAAATCCAGTTTTTCCATGACACGTTATATCAAATTGTAACAAGTACACTTTGCGAAATAGCGGTGTAAGATTGTCCTCCTCAAAAATGTTGTATTTTTTTGTTTTCCATTACTGTTGCTCGGTAACGATCGTTCCCACTGCGATTTTATTGCTTTTGACGTGAATGTTTCCCTTCTGAGAAGTGACAATTGTTTTTTGCGCTCTTCTATTGGGCAAATTTTGGTTTAGATGTACATTATACGATTCTCACTTTATAAAATTCTTTATAAACGCTTGATAATCGAGCGTTTTTACCGCGATGGCACGATTTTATTGCTTTTGATCTGGACTGGAAATTCACTTTATAGCAACACTGAACCGCAAAAAACACCATTAATAAGTAGATATGTTTTTAATGCATAATTATAATATTTCGGATAAAATATGATTTCAGAAAATTTTTATATTTATTTGTATCGTAGAAAGGGTTAGTTAACTCATACATATTTATTCAATAACTATATTACGTTGTTAAAAATACATAAAATGGCATTTTTGTCATGAGGCCCGGTTCGCTCTCGGCGGCCCTGTATATATCGGTTCTGATTGATTCGCGATCTTCAAAGAAAACAAGCGCCATTTAACTGTTTCTCGGTTCTCCAATACCCAATCACAACTTATGAGCAGATAGCGTACATAAATAATCAATAATTATAGGAATTAACGACCGCCATCGGCATAAAGTTCAATGCCTCCTCCTCCCTGATCATACAACAAAGTGAACTGGTTCCGAAGCACCGACATTAATCATACTGTATGTATAGGATGTGAGAGAGCGTTCAAAAGGCGCCGCGAAGTTGACCAAAACATTGAGTCACACCAATTTTATTTACGAGGCGATTTCCATCGCGGTGGGCGCCACTTTCCAAAGGTTGCGAAACGCATGTCTCAGCCTATGCAAATCTGACGTCGAATGCAAATCTGATCATGCTAAATATAGCGCTTCCGCGCCGCGGCGCCTCGCCTCGACGCCGTTTGATGCATTTCGATTATTTATTGTTGTGTGTATTAGCTGTGCTCTGCGGAATGCGACATTGTGGGTTGTGATGGCGAAAGTTTCGGTCTAGACGGAGATTTTAAGATCTGAGAACGGAATTAAGAGAAAAACAAACGGTGTTCGTTAATAAAACTTCAATGAAATGAGACGAGGACATGGAGAGGCAGAGTAGTGTTCCATTCGGCATCATCACATACTAAATGTCACAGCAATTCTATATTTATGTATCTGACATTTAGTTATCACGCGATAAGCGACTTGAAGTATATACATACATACATACATATCAGTAGCGGAAATACGTGGGATAATAGTACGACAATGAGGAGGAGAGACCGTTTTTAAATATTAGCTGCGACTCTGGTGAAGAACGATATTATCAGTGTCCTGACGAACCGTATGGTACAAAATTATATATTATATAATAATGACCCCATAACTAAGGAGGCCTCACTATTTTAACTCTATGCTAATAAGATGTTTTGAAAGACAGCAAACGTAATTTAATCTTTTAATTGTTTGTTTATAAAAAAAATGTGGGTAGCGCGCTGTTCCTATTAAAAATCGGTCTAAAGTTCGCGATTGCGGCAAGTCTTTTAGAGCAAAGTTCCTAAATTAATAAAAAGTGACGGATTATGTTTTAAATCAATTGCTTTTAATTAAATAATTATTTTAATTTTGTAATTTCACTGCAACGTACAACAAATCAGTAATGGAGGATCATAAAAATACAAATATATATTATTTTTTATTATTCTATAAAACTACAATAAATGTGGAGACGCCTTTTATTTTACTAAATTATAATTCTATATTGATTGACTGTAACATATAAATATCAATTTATATTATATACATATATAAATTCAAATCGCTTATAAATCTATCGACGCAACCTTTCCTAACATAAAAGGTTAAACATAACTGATCGCGTTAATGTCGTCGCTAATCGATCGCGACAATAAATAACCAACTGTCAAACGTAAACAGTCTGTCTGTGTGGGAAAGCCACTATCAAAACATTGCTAAATAAATCATTGCGCTAATACAAACAATACAAGTTACCTCTATTTGTAAAATAATTATTTTTATATTTGAGTCGTCTTTTGTCGATAATAGGTGTCGCTAGTGGTACTTGATATTCAGATGCGAAAGCTAAGCGCGATGACTTATATATAAAATAACTGATATGTTGTACAAAAGGGTGCTCGTTATTATATGACGCGTGAGTTTTAATGAAACTCATGGGGTATGGCTATCAAGACATATCCAGCACATAATTTTTTGATAATAAGGGGCAGTTGGCTACCCGCGTGTACCGACGCCCCTTTCTTTACATAACTAAAATGTTCCCTATGCTGAGGAACGTAACAGAACTAATTGTCAATCACTGGTGAAGTAAAAACTATGTTACCGGTAATCGGTTACAGATTGCCGTTCATTGACAAAATGATTATTGAACTTCTTTGAAACATTAAATTGCTGTGTCGTCGAATCGATTTCGCAAAAGTCATACTTTTTATTAATAATCTGTCACCATAGCAAGCCAAAAGAGATTTCTTTAATCTATCTAGTATAACTATTACTGTTGTTTTTATTATATAATTGCACTATAATACTCTGAAATGTAATATCTACATAACTTACAATTTATATAATGCAGCTGATGCTGTTGTTTATTTTTCGTTATTTCTTTGCTCTTTATTTCGATCTGAATATTCAGACCGAATACCTAAATTTACTGCTACTAATTTATATTCGTTGAATATTTTTTCTCATGTCTAATATTTTTTAAACGTTCAAAAAGCAATAAGGTCAACAATAAATTGCAAATAAATTTTAACATAAACGGAGTTGCGTCAAAAAACTACAATCTGTCCGTTTGAATAATAATGTTTATTGTGAAAGTATCACCTAGAAAGTGGATGCTTTTGAAGACAATGTTCCACTCCTTTTATTAATTGTATGTATAAAAAAGGCTGAAGGAACTTATGCCTGAAATACATCAGTACATATATCTCAAACAACCGTATTTAACTTCAGATTTATTATTTCAAGTAGGTTTTTATTTTTTTTATAAATATCGAGCTCCGGAAATTTGTTCACTCGCTCAGTAACAAACGTATCATACAGATTCTTAGACAAGAAGCTGAAATGAATCAAAAACCTTTTCTGAATTTTTAAATAATGAGTTTGTAAAAATTTGGTTATTCGGGAATTTCAAATCATAGAACCCGATTCAAAAATGCTGCGAACTTAAAGTGTCATAGAGGACACGAATAACTGACGGATAATCACGTTCCTCATAACAAAGCTGAGCATTTTACAAGATTTTTCGCAGATGTCATTTACATATAGATGTCATTTACATTTACGTTTACGTATACCTCCACTTGCTCTCAAAAGTGATTCCAATATACATATAGTATATATAGTGGAAATTTCTATAACTAAAACGTTCCCAACGCGATCGTACGAATAATCTGATGGCAAACGAAATCGAGAAAATTATAGAATACGGCACTATCCGACACTAAAAGGCAAATGGTTGACGGAAGCCCTTCTGTAAAGAGAATCTAAATCACTCTGTAGAAAGAAGAAAGTACTATATAATTATAATATATTAAAATTACTATATAATTTTAAGTTTAATCTGACAATTTATAAAAAATATTTCTAGTTTTACAACATGGTTTGGAATGCATTATGTTACATCCTTTTTTTAACCAGAAACTATTTATATGTGTCTAACCAAATATTCCAAATAAATTTATTTTTCTCGTTAAAATTTCTTTAGATTACTTTAGAATGATGACTAAAGCCTAATTAATATTTTAGGCATAGACAGCGCGTCTGGTTATGTCGGCGGTTCCGTTTACCAATGACCGCCCGCCGCGATATTATTTAATTAAATTAATTTATTTACAAATCGCGGGCGGAGCGGGGGCGAAATGGTGCATCTCGTCTAATTAAACATTTTAATGTCTCTCTGTCTCTCGCTAACTAACATAACGTAACAATTATAAATGAATGAGAGAAGATAATTGACGGAGATGGAATGAAAAGGATAGTTGTCGCCCTTGAAACCGCGCCGCCCCGGGTGGCCGCTCGCGAAATTCGATACGCGAAATGTCGAACTCAAACAAAATGTCAGGTGGTTGTGATAAATTGGCTGAATAATATTTTTTTTCGCCTTGATATGTGTAGTAATAGTATGGACCTAATAAAAATTGAGCATCAAATTTATTGAGCCATTCTCGAGTCAAACAAAATAGAAATTGCTCTTTATTTAATCATAAAAGATAAAACCTACACAATTTTCGAAAGCCGATAAATGCTCTCAACTTAGAATATAGTGGCCCCAGACCTCTTTTTTTTTATTTATCCTTTGTTTTATTTTGCTTTTATTTCAATTGATATCTCAGGTTTTCCTTGATTTTCCTAATCTTTTGGATGAAAATCGTAATAAATAAATAAAATGGAATCGAGCTTGCATGGTGTCATTTACTGATTGTAAACTGTAATAAACGTTTATAAATAATATAATAGCTCACTGGTTCACAGACTTTGATTTCAGTCTGATGTCCCACTACTTACTTAGTAGTTGTAAACTGTGTTTATCTCGTTAAAAATATATGAAACTATAAAAAAGACAAAAAAAATTAGGTTTATTAATTTGAAATAAAACTATATTTGAACAAATGTTTATTTGATACAAACAAGCTAACTATTCTAAAAAAGTAAAACAGCTATTAGACTCTTATTAGATCAAATGTCACTAAAGAATAATTTTTTCCATTCGTTATTACCCTTTATAAGTCCAAAGTATGTATGTCATGCCCAAAATAGTTTTACCATTACAGTCCAAAAGCATCTATGTCATGCACAAGATATTTTCTATGTTTTGAAGCCTTTTTAATTGACTTGCTGACAAAATTTCCAGTATTTTATTTCATTAGTTGCTCAGAGATACTTCTATGAATATATTACGGTAAAATGAACTATTTTATCTGGAATTTTTAAATTACTAAAATTAGTCGTAAAATCTGTTAATTAACAATTTTTTGACTATTCTGTACCAGCTGCTCAAAACCTAAACGTGTAAATTGTTATCCATGGTTCTCAATCTAAAAAAAAATGTTTTCACATTTACGTACATATTTTCTTTAAATGAATTATAAATTAATTATTTAATTTAACTCAATATTAAGACAATATATTTTGAGAGCATTAAATTCCAAATCGGGAAGTTGCTGTTGACGATTCAATTGTCATACATTTATTATTTTTAGGATTAATTATGCTGTAATTATGTTATTTTGCTATCCCGACTATAACTAAGTGGATGTTGGGTTTTAGTTGCTCCAACGGCGTTAAATTGCATGATATTGGCAACTAATTTCCCCCCCATCTCCATAAATTTGGCCAGAAAATGCATGTAATTTAATTAAGTACTATGAATCTTAATGAAATCGAAATACTAATAAACTAGCCATTGACTGTTCAACTCTTGCCCCCCCCCCCCCTTGAAAAAGGTGAAGATTCTAAATCAGAAATTCTCGGGTTTTCCCTCAAAAAAATGTATCGCGAAAATTTCATTCAAGTAAAATTATATCAGAATACATTTTCATCGGTAGATATATATTTTTATCGGTGAAAATGTAATTTATCTGGCAGGTGCATATACATTTATTCACATGCGATGTATTATATAAATGTTACAGTGAATCTGTATTTTTAGTGAAGTTATATTTTCGCTGGTGAAGTCCAAATACATTTTCTGCAGGAGATATATATTTCTACTAATTCAAAGAAAATCTAAAAGAACAGTCTCGAATCCAAATCCAAAGTCCAAAAATATTTTTTAAATACAATATGTTATTTCAGTGAAATCATTTCGGAATATATTTTCACAAGTAGATATATATTTCCACTAGCGAAAATATAATTTAACTGATAGGCGCTAGTGTAAATTTATGCTATTCTAAAATGTTTATGAAATTCAATTTGACAGTTGCGAAACGTCCATTTTCTGTTGGAACCCAAACCTAACCTAATGAAAGTTGTAAGCCTAGTTATAGATCAAGTCTAAAATATTTGAGAAAATAGGCGAAAAATGTAGTACAGACAGACGAATACAGGCTTTTGATATAAGAGTGCCAGTCAAAGTATATTGAAACCGACTTTTGGTCAATAGGGCAACGCAAAAACAATTATCATTTTTTAGAAGGCAAAAATTCACGTCAAAAGCAATAAAATCGTGTCGCAGTGAGAACGCTCGTTATCGCTCGTGAAACTAATAAACATTTTATCATATAATTTATTAATCTCTTACACAAAAAAATGTTCTAAATACCAACCACAGAAATATTTTTTAACATTCTAGGTCAATACAAACAATAATATGTCTGTATCTATGAAACTTAATACGACCTTGTCACCATATATACTTTAATTGTAGATGACAAACTTAGTCCAAATAAATTAGATCAATCAAAACAATGAATGAATGAAAAAATGAAGGCATTTTTTTAATGAGGTTGCATGATAACACGTAAAAAACGATGTTCTATTTTAATCACGAATGTAATACATTTTCGTGCTATCGGAATTTCTCCAAATTATTATTTAATTTAATCCGATATGATTCATATAATATAAAATAAAAATTATTTACTATTATACAACTATTTGGAATTGCATACATACATATAAAATTATAAACATCGCTTGGTCAATTCCGTTTTGTAGTACGCCGATTATCATTTCAAGATCTCAAATGCCGACATACTATATCTGATTCTTATGTACAAGAGTCGGTTGTGTGTGGTTTTTTTAACATTCGTTGGCATACATCATCCGGACCTGTTTTTCCAATCGATAAGATCGATTTGTCAATTGATATATCTAAAATATTCCACACATTCAAACTTCCATGCGATTGTAGATCGCTGCCCAAGCTTTATCGACGTGAAGAATTTTCCGATCGAACTTTACTTTTACATTGCATTAATCGCTAGCATATAACATTTAGATTGACTAAGTACAAATATATTTATATATTGGATCATTCCATTTCTAATCGGGAATATATTTTACTGAATTTTTCTAAATTTTTAAAACATGTGAGATGTTTTTTGCACGGCTTTCTAGTTACCTATGACATTATTACAGCCCTATCTCATCAAGTACACGATAAAAAAACGTGTAACTTCTATTGATATATGTATTTACATTTATCAATAGAAATATAAATTTGTCCTAATTAACAAATAAACAACAATTACTTTTGCTGTGTATTCAAAAAGAAGTGTAAATAAATTTAAAAAGTAAATATTTCCCTTTGAGCAGTTTGATAATTGATACATTATGACCAAAATAAGAAAAAGTGTATTGAGTGCTGTCATGCATGTAAATTGCTACTTTATAACTAAATATTTGTCGTTCACATGGGGATCGCATCATTGTAATACGAAGGTCACATATTATGAAATTGATTGGTTTGCAAAACATATTATATCTAATAAAAATATAAATATTAATATATTTATATTATTATAAGACATTCTGATTTCGCTATTGAAATTAAATGCTGCGTTAAGATGTCTATGAATCTCAATATGAGAGTTTTCAAACTTCATTTTCTGTTCAAATCCAACCTTAACTTACACGAATTAACCAAACCTAATGAAACTTTTAAAACTAATTACAGTTTTAGAACGTTAAGCCCAAAATACAAACTAAGCCAACTCATCTCTCAGGACGAAAATAAGTCAAGAAAATAATACGTCGCATCTCGCATATTGCTCCATAGTTAGTCTGCACTTTGACATTACACTGTTTAAAAAATATTATAGCTATTCTTACCGATATTACTACAGACTTCTCATATGAGAACATTTGTGTATTTTAACCGATTTTTGGTCAATCACTTCTCAGAAGTCAAAAATTCATGTACATATGTACCTATGTTTTTCCACAAATAAAATGTATTTTTCCTAAATAATTATTCCACCAAAAAAATTTATGCCGACTAGTAAAATTAGTATTCTTCTTAAACATTCATAAGATAATTGTACATCACTGTTCATAATATAATATTATGATGTTTAATGAACAAAATTGTATTAGAAATTTAATTAATTGATTCTAGATAATTTAAAAGAAAAGTAGCATTAACGTCTAAATGATTGTAAATAATTTCTTATTCCACTTGAATTGTTTTGCATTTATTGCCCAACAGTCAATTTGCGGTAGTACTATCGTATAATGGCAATTAAGGAAGTTAAATTGCAATGTGAATAGCATGAGCTACCTTCGCAGGTAATTTTTTTTCTTCCTTTTTCTTTCAGCTTTATTACCGACTCTCCGATAAAATCACCTGCTCTTCGATTAAACTTTACGGCCGTCTTTGACAATGGAATCCGCTCTGATAATGATTATGCTTTACGGCCATCGTAAAGCCGGTGGCGAAATTCAGATATTAATTACGAAAGGATCCAAAGGAAGAAAAACAGAACCTGACCGGTTTACAGTGGCGGTGCGTGAATCTGACAAGTCGCCACCATAAGAAAGGATGTTTATTTATATGCGTGGGCGGTGGATATTGTCGTGTGAAAATATTCGTAAAGCCGTAAGAAAAATACATATCCTGTTTTGAGACGCCGCTAATTGATTTCCCGTTAGCGTCTGTCATATAAGGATTGTAGACGATGTTAGGTATTCAATATATAATATGCAATTGCAAAAAATAACCATGTAACAACCGTTCTGAGAATCAAATGATGCTTTGTACAATCAGAATAGCAGATTTATATTCAATGCGATAAGAATTGTATAACCATAGAGAGACTTTTGTTAGGGATTTTCAATTTTATATTTTATTCAATTGCTCTGTTATATCTGTCATTTAATTTATTCCTTCTATGGTAGATATAAAAAAAACTGTCATTGAATTTAGTCGATAATTCCGCATTAAGATCAACTAGTGTGAGTTAGTCAAAAATTATTATCTAAATTATGGGTTTGAAGAATTTTGCTAAATTTTTACTTGGTTATAAATTAGTAGGTCTCGATGAAGTCCACAATGAAATTTTGGTTATCATCAAAGTCGAGGAATTTTTCAATATTTTTGATGATCTTTCATTTTTTTTTTAATTCTTGTCTTTTAAGATTTATTTTCTTATCAGATATTTTTTTTGTTTATAAACCCTATTAAATTTTCTTGATAAACTGACAAAATATTTAGATATTATTAAAAAGATATTAATTGAGACAATGTTTTAAGAACAATTACAGTTGCAGTGTAATGCACTCATTTTTTTCCTCAATAGAATCCACTTTAATTATTTTTAGCGTAAATCTCTTTCGATTGCAATATTTATTAATTTTTATTCTCCCAAAAACTTAGCTATCTAATGCTGAAAATTAATTTAATTATATTCTAGCTTCACTAAAATCATATTTGTAACACACATTCAAGTTCAAGGACCGAGCAATAACTCCGAGAATCAGTTATTTTCGCTCGCGTTCAACTAACTTTATGTCTACACTACACTCTCTGGAAGTTGTCCAAGGTTGGCCAAGGACGGAGAATATAATGGGTTACTTCTGTCGAGTTCGGTTCTGCCTGCTCTAAAATCTCTCGGAAGTTGTCCGAGGTTACCGAGAACGGGAGGTAAAGTTGGGGTAATTCGAGCGCTTCCGAACATTGTCGGCATATTTCCGAGTCAAAGAGACCGAAGTCGGAGCTGCTCTTTCGAGTGCGAACGATGAGATACTTCCCCTTTCGCTCTCTCGCGTGTTAAGTGACGACAATGAGAGAGATAATGATATGGTGGTTCGCGAACTGAAATAGAACGAGTAACTCGCTTCAATTTCAGTATGCGCGTAGGCGTCCTATGGTTAACACGCATGAAAAGCGCTGCATCGTGGTCACGTGGTCAAGTTATAATACAACATGCTTATCGGGGACTTCAACAGACTCTTACTGACATCTTTAAATATTTTAGGGAACCAAAAGGGATTAATTATATTTTTGATAGTATATTCTTCTAACAGATATCGTTATTATATTTTTTTCATATAAAATTAAGTAATTAAAAAATAATTAGTGGTACTTGATTTTGTTAAAAAATCGTTTCGAATATCCTTATGTATTTTTCTAGATCGGTTTATATAAATGTCACACCATAACGAATTCTTATTTAGAATCGATGGCGACAAATTATAGGATAGTTACAGATGTGGTGTTCGTTTTCTGAAATATCATTTTTATGCCTTATGGCATTTTGCAAAAGCCGACAAAGATTTTGCGTAAATTGAATATTTACGACCGAAAAGTTTTCACTGATATTGCATTGGTGAGTGCCCGCACAAACTTAATTATCAGTAGCGTAATTTTAATAATATGACAATTTAAAAATTGCGATTATTTGGCACATTTTTCGATCGCGCTGTACGTGACAGAAACCGTAGTCCGAACGTCATTCACGGCCGCCATCCGGATGAATATGAAATTTGCGACATTGTGGTCGCTACTCGAAGTCATAGATCTCGGCCGACTTTAGTTGTAACTTCGGTTCGGACAACTTCCAGAGAGTGTAGTGCAGGCATTGGGTTCTAAAGACGATATATTTGATGCGACTGCAATTGTGCAATAATATCCACGATTTTTTTATATGCGTCTTTGTGACAAAATGATGTGAATTCAGTAACGCTTATTTTTGCGTACTTTTCCATCGTTCAGTTGTGGTAAATTACTTGGTGATCTTAGTCTTCATAAAGTATCATAATAGCGCTCACCCCATACAATAAATTGTAAATTTTAATTTTCTGCGAATAGAAATATAAGTGAGAAAGAACCGTACAATTTTATAACAATTAATATTTATCTCATGTTGGTAGGATATGTTTTATTGCGTCTCCAAGCGGACCTTATTTCTAATATAGTTATATTATATAACGTACGTTCAATTTATATCCTTGTACATATAAATATGTTGCATGTTATTAAATATTTTCGTTAATAGATTAAATAAAAACGTGCTGTAACGATGACTGTATGAAAACGAAAGAACATACGCTCATTTTTATAATGTTTGTTTTCGTGTCGCTGGATCTCAATGTGTGGCTCGCATACACACATATGACGTATATTGTGTTGTTACTGTTTTTTGTAGCCACAAATACAAAGCCGAAGCGGACCCGAAGTTGCATCCCCGAAAGCGAGGGCCAAAATATGCGCTTCGTCATTGGCTCGCAATTAGCTCTCGGAAGGTTTTTAATTTATTTCACGATAATAAGCCCTCATAAGGCGGCCATTAAAAAAACGAATAATGAGAAACTGTCGGAGAGGAATGCGGGTTTTGGAAAGCTTTATGATTGGATTACATGAAGTGACGTCTGAAAATTGTGATGTAATACCAATAATTTGTTTAAATAAAATATGTGTGAAAAGCATCCATTCCCAAGTATACAATACAATAAGTAATAATACTGATTGGTTGCGTGAGAGTATACACAGATTACCACATAAATAATAATAGCAAATATTAATAAAAAAAAATTATGTTGAAACTAAATAACAGGGGACTTACTAAAAAGTTGCTGGCGTTTAAAGAGTTAACGTGAAAAGTCGCTGGCGTTTAACGTGATAGTTATGAAGATCTGTTTCTTTCCCAACATTAAGCTTTTATGTTACTGTAAAATTATATTATTATAGAGAAATTTCTAATTGTATAAATATATAGAAATAAAATACCGTATTATTGTAAATTTAACGTTAACTAAAAATAGCATTAAAATATATTAACCCAATTAAAAAGTTCCCCAATTCGCTGTAAAAAATATGAAAATTAGTTACCTCTGCAGATAAATCGTCTAAAAATTTTCTTTTGCAAATATGAGTCGAAACAACGTGCGAGATTATAACGCACGAGCGTGTCCACAGATAAAAAGTAGGAGATTTTTATAAGATTCTAGATTTTTGATTACTTAAGCATTTCTACGGTGATTTAATCGATCATATCAGCGTATTATTTATAGTATCTTAAATAATAAAAAAATGTTTTTATCCTATATAATTTTGAAAGAATTCTAAATTCAAAAAATTAAAGCTATATATTGTCTTGATGAATTTAATTGTCAGAAATGTTGTTTGTTGACTCGCAGTTCCCAGTTTTTATTTTTATATATATAAAATTAATTGTCAGTATAACTTAAAAACATACAACGATAAATTTAAAATTTTGCGGTACTGAAACTACCGCATAAATCATCATTTGCGGCGAATAAACATTTACGCACGCTTGTACAGTTATCGTCGATTATAGTCCACACATATACAAATCGCATCGTTAATCCTTCGAGAATTATGCGGGACAAAAAAAGAATGCACCGGGAAAAAGTTTCAATCCGTTCAGAACCGGTCGCTAATTTATCGAGTCGGTGAAAGAAAAAAATATAATTTACTGACTTTGATATTTTTTTTCTCGTTTAATAGACAAATATATTTATCGATACCATAGATAGTATATTATATTTTTTACAATTTATTAATGTGACTAATATGAAATTAATTTCTGATGGTTGATAAAAATACGATATAGTAATCTTATCGCAAAATATGTTATTAATTACGTGAGCAGACCTTTGATTCAATTTATTGCATTAAACTGTGAAATATTGACGTAATTGATAATATTCTAATCTCATCTATACCATTACATTATGAAATAAATTGGAATTTACAGTTTTTAACTTATTCATTATTAATAGAAATTTGATGACGTAATATAATTATAAAAGATTAATAGTATTAACATTTGTAAAAAATAATATATTTATCAGTGTTGATCATAAATATTGATTGAAATTATACAAATTTATTTATTCATATTTATAATATAATATAATATCTAATCTTACTAACAAATTATGAGTGAAATTAACATTATACTTACATACAAACATACCCGTCTAGACCTTTTTAGATATTAGGTATATATGTATTAATGTATTATATTTAGGAAAATTAGAATTGATATTCCAAACATGAACACGCAAGAGACAGGTGACCCCGAAAAGAATTCGTTCAAACCATGAGTAGTTGTTATTTTATATTATAATGCAAACGGCTTGCTAGTGGACTTACTGCGGTCCACTAGATACTTTGCATATTCGTATAGTTCACAAAAAACTTTTTAAATAAAATATAATTGAATAGCTTTATTACCCGAATTCGAATTCTAGAATGACTTTTGCAAACGTCACGTCGCTACTGTTCACTATTTAAGAGGTGTTCTTGTGACAGACAGACACATGTGTTTTATAGTGTATATTGTATACTTGACTCTCGATTCATTGCGATTTTGAAATATATATAATACAGGATACGAAGAGTAGAATATGAGCAATAACGATTTCTTGAATAACGTAATATTAAACGAACGTGACCAGTTGTTATGGATTGGACAAAACTGTTTCTAATTCAACAGCTCTGTTCCGCGTCAATATTAAAATGCATTTTAAAAGATTTTAGAGCGGGGGTAATTCAGTCGATTTGGCCAGCTTAGAGCGCTTCCAAACATTGTCGGCATATTTCCGAGTCAAAGAGACCGAAGTCGGAGCTGCTCTTTTGAGCGCGAGCGGTGAGATACTTCCCCTTTCGCTCTCTCGCCTGTTAAGTGACGAGAATGAGAGAGATAATGATATGGTTTTTCGCAAACTGAGATAGAACGAGTAACTCGGTTCAATTTCAGTATGCGCGTAGGCGTCCTAAGGTCAACACCCATAAAGAGCGCTGCATCGTGGTCGCGTGGTCGTTATAATACCGCATAGACTCTTACTGACATCTTTGAATATTTTAGGGCACCAAAAGGGATTAATTATATTTTTGATAGTATATTCTTCTAACAGATATCGTTATTATATTTTATTCATATAAAATTAAATAATTAAAAAATAATTAGTGGTACTTGATTTTGTTAAAAAAAATCGTTTCGAATATCCTTATGTATTTTCCTAGATCGGTTTATATAAATGTCACACCATAACGTATTCTTATTTAGAATCGATGGCGACAAATTATAGGATAGTTACAGATGTGGTGTTCGTATTCTGAAGTATCATTTTTATGTCTTATGACATTTTGAAAAAGCGAACAAAGATTTTGCGTAAATTGAATATTTACGACCGAAAAGTTTTCACTGATATTGTATTGGTGAGTGCCCACACACTTTTATAATTATTAGTAGCGTAATTTTAATAATATGACAATTTAAAAATTGCGATTATTTGGCACATGTATTGATCGCCCGCAAATACGCCAGCTGTACGTATCATTCACGGCTGCCGTCCGGACGGCATATGAAATTTGTGGCAGTGTGGCTGCTACTCGGAAGTCAGCGACTTGGCCGACTTCAGTTGAACTTCGATTCGTACAACTCCCAGAGAGTGTAGTGCAAACATTAGATTATGATTTGTACTATTTTTATTAAGTGCTAACACGCCTAAAATAATTATTTAATATAGTATAAATATGTATGTATTGTATATAAAAACCATTTCACTGTACATTTCATTCTACCAAATGTCAATATTAGTATGATTTTCGAATAAACTGTACGTGATCATTTTTCCAGTAATCAGCACATCAAATTCTATATAATGTTTACCAATAAACCTGTAAGCTAGCATTTCCGAGAGTTTAATTAGAAAACTTCAAACCCTTATCGAAACCTTCCGCGATAAGCTTTGAACCTAGAAAGCGAGAGTCTCCGAGATTCATCGGAGAATTCAGATCCTTTTCGAAACTTCACAACAACATAAAATTGCTGGCAGCTTTGAGCATCATCACAATCCGCCAATTAATAGCAGTACAACTATAAATATTATTTTAGTATTATTCCTCCCCAAAAATACTAAATGGCCCGGCTAATATATATATAACATTTTCAACAATAGAAACATATGGCTCTTGCGTCACGTCGCCCATCTTTTTATGCGAATTTTACCCAATTTACCTAAACAATCCTGACCTTGCACGCAATTAGCGACGTTTCCAAAAATAACTGTACACACGCATTCCAGTGGAGCGCCACTTTTTTTTAGACAATTTTTTCTACTCCTAAACACATTTCTCCGACACATACATATGCACGCCCATACACATTCCGCGAGATGTTTATTTATCACATAGCCGGAGACGTTATCGCGGTAATCCGCGCTTCAGTGCGACGACCATGCCGCGATACTTATCTTGTACCGAGAACCAGTTCCAGGCCACAGTTATCCTGCATCCGGCCCTGTCGCGAAATTTCTGCGGCGACTGGCGCCGGGACTGCCCGTAAATTATACGTATCGCGTCGGCGAAACTGATTTTTTTCGCTATGATAATAAATTAGCAGCGGGTTCATTTTTGCACCTCGCCCATATGGGTAAAAGCTCATTCATAAGAGAAATTTTAATAAAATTGTTTTTGCACTTAGATACTATAGGGGTACCATTATAATTTAGCGGAATTATGTTGTATAGTTCACCGGAAAACGTTTATTTTAAATAACAATTTAAAGTGTCACCTCTAAAGCAGTGAAAAGTTAATCTCTATATTAAGAATATTAGCTTTCATATGCGACTTTGCCTGCGTTTTATTCTTAGTTATATCCTTCAACAGTTTGCTATAAATTATGTTTTTGTCAAATTATTAGAAGCAGGTAGCACATATATGTGTTTAAGATGATAACATTGCAGCTTTAAATTGAGGGAATCATCCATCTTCCAAGGTAGTTCCTGTCAAATTGAGCTGCTATCAAATCAATATGTTCTTGGTCGATCTAAGCTCCAGTTCTATCGAATAGAGTTTGCCACTGATTTAATCTGTGCCAGATAGTGTTGGAAATCTGTATAAAGATAAATGTTAATATGCGTGTTTTTTTAGTATATTATATGCCCTGGGATCCGTCTCCATCATGTGTCCAGGAAGGACAGTTGACAATTTTTATTCGAGTTCTATTGTAAACTTCATATTTGGATGTTGTGTATTAAGAAAATTAAGGAAAACATCCATATCGCTCTTTCCATGGAGCCACACAATAAAGACGTCATCGACATATCTCAGCCATACTTCAGGTTTTTATTCGTTTTTTTAAGGCTTCTGTTTCTAAGTATTCCATAAACAAATAAGCTGTTACTGGCAAAAGCGGCGAGCACATAGGTGCTCCTTCAACTTGTTTGTAAAAATCCCATTTGTAAATAAAGTATGTGGAGTTAAGATTATGTTTCTTAATATTTGTATGTATATATAAATATATTCTTTAAATTGTTATATATTTCATGCTTATGGCCATTTAATAAAGCAAATAAATTAAATAAAAATCACTAAATAATAAAATACTGACATATAAAACAATACTGCAACTACAACCGATCTGGACCTACGAAATTCAACTTCAAATATTTTTAACTATAGAGGCGGTATTTTATGATCGACCGGATCATAAAATCAGCATTTGTTAAACTACTGTTTATTGTTTTCACATATTCAACTTAACTATTCGTGAATGTATTTTTAAGCGCATTCATTTTAATCTTTCTTTCAATCGCGAAAATACCGCCCCAAGGAAGTGCCGCCCGGGACGATCCTTCCCTTCCCTATCTACGCCACTGCGTATGAGACTTAAAGACGCTAAAGCACTTTAGTTCCGGTAATTTTTTAATTTAATATCTTCGTAATGACAGTCTTTAGGGATTGTTAGTGAGGATATTAGGGTTGCTATCGAAGCAGGTCCGAGATTAACGATACAGAAGCTAGCACAATCAGTTCACAGACATTTAAAAAGTTAGGAATAGAGAAAAGGATTTGTAACACTGGTGACTCCACAAAGATTAGAAAAAAACTCGTATAGATAATAAAGCATTAAATGTAAATTGTACATATACGACTGATAAAAATCAACATGATAATAATTGAATTCGTAACGGTCAAACAGCGGCATTTTCAAACGCTCATTGAAGAATGTTTATTTTAATCGTTATTAAACACATACACCTGTCTCTTTTATTTTTTTTCATTTTCATTTAGAGGTCGCAGTGTTTGGGTCACTAATGGGCAAGAGTAGCTGTCGACCGAGTAGTCACAGCCACTGACGAAGATTCCTCCACAATGGGTGTCAGCGGCGGCGAAAGGCCTTTTGTGACCGCTGACCCCCATCGAACAGGTGTTCCCCTTCTTCCGCGAGGTTGGCCAACCTGCCGAAAGCGAGAGTCCTCCGCTTGCAAGAGAGGAGGAGGACCGTTATGCCTGGCGGCCGGCCGCCGCTATCGGATTACGCGCCGGCATTCCTGTCCGCGTTCGAAATGAGACGCAATATTTCACCATCGGACATTCCTCAGCTCGGATCTCTCATCGGGGAATGCGATTCGGCCCACTTTCCACCATCCAAGTCCTTGTGTGCCCGTGTGCGAACGCCAAGACCTTTTCGCCGGTCGCGGATGCCAAATTCCTTGCGCTTGTCCAAAAACAGTAAAATCGCAAACAATTTGCTTAAAGTTTCAGCTTAAATGTAACTACGTCCCAAACCTTATTTACGGTATTTGAAACTTTGTCCTGGAACAAAAGATCAATAGAAAAATCTGACAGAAAGGCTGTCCAGATGCTTCATGTGAACAAACTATATGAATATTCGTAAAATATTCATTTATACTATCTCGAATAAAATTTAAAAAAATCTTTGAATAAAATAATTTGTTTGCAACTTGAGCAACACAGGTAGTCGTTTTTAATCCAATATACCCGATTGACTAGTACCGCTCCAAAATCCATAATCCTTTATACGCCTTTATTTTGCTTCAAAATGCAATAAAACGCTTCTTCTCAACAACAAAATAATGATTCAACGCCTTAGAAAAACATTTGTAAATAAAATGTTTATTGGTTGTATCTAATATGACTGAAATTCAAAGAATTCGTTCGTTGAACGAAACAAAATGCTGGAAAGACCCACCCTTTATTATCGTTTAACGCTTATCTCAAAAACAGGTGTGTTTTTGTATTTGATACTTCAAAACGCAAAGATTTTATTTCAATCAGCTTAATAATTTGATCGCGGTTCATTTATTGCTAGTTATTCGATTTATATGCAAATTTGCACAAAACAAACGTCGATACGGATCCGATCTTTATGAATATCAAATTCGTTTCAAACATTATTAGCAGGGCCGCCGAAAGTGAACCCGGGCCTTGGGAAAATAATGATTCTGAGCCCCATGGCAAAAAATCATTTTATGTATTTTTACCGTCGTGATATAATAACGGTGACGACACGATTTTATTGCTTTTGGCGTGAATTTTTGACTTCTGAGAAGTGGTAATTGTTTTTGCGCTCTTCTATTGACCAAAATTCAGTTTAAATATACTTTGACCAGCCCTATTATATTAGAAGTCCATAGTACCATTGCTAAGAATATCTATCATGTTTTTAAAACATTGTTTAATTTTGAAATTCAGACAAATTATGGAACAATTTGTGAGATGCGATGTCTCTCTGTACTTATTTTTCCGCGTATTTTCCCCTAAGTGACGAGTTGGCTAAGTTTGTATTTTGGTCTTGACGTAATGAAAGTTCTAAAACTATAATTAGTTTTAGAACTTTCATTAGGTTAGGTTTGGGTTTGAACAGCAGATGGACGTTTCGCAAAGACGTTTAAATTTAGAGCACCATATTTCCTTATTTTTTAAATCGAATGCGTGTGGATATTTGTGCCAGAGCCGCACTTAAGGGGCCAAAGAGCCGCATGCGGCTCCGGAGCCGCACATTGCCGACCTCTGTACTAGTGAAAATGTTTTCCGCAATGATTTTACTGAAATTACATATTTTTAAAAATATTTTCGGGATGAAACTAAATGTATTATTTATTTAATTTTCTGCGTTAAATCCAGTTGTCAAATAACAGATAATACAATCTATAAAAAACATTAAATTTATATTATTCAGCTGGTGCTGTTGTAGATTTTTCGTTATTTCTTTGCTTCTTCCTTATGTATTCGATCTGAAAATTCAGATCAAATACCTAAATTTCAATTCGTTGAATATTTCTTCTCAGGACTAATATTTTTTAAACGTTCAAAAATCAGTAAAGTCAACAATAATTTGCAAACAAATTTTAACAAGAACGGAGCCGCGTCAAAAAACTACAATCTGTCCTATTGAATAATATAATAATATTTATTGTGAAAGTAATACATATAAAGTGGGTGCTTTTGAAGGCAATGTTCCGCTCCTTTTATTTGTTGTATGTATAAAAAGGGCTGAAGACACTTATACCTGAAATACATCAGTATATACATCTCAAACAACTGCAGTGTTCAGATTCATTATTTGAGGTCGAATTTTTTTTTAATAAATATTATATATTCCTGCTATGATTTTTTCCAGAGTCGGGCCCCTCAAGAAGAATTTGCCCTTCTCGGTAGGCCTATGTGTATTGTACCAATCTTTGAAGCACCTCAATGTGCAAAGTGTATTTTCTCATCACAGTATAAGCTCTCAAAGAAGAGCGTGTTGCAAAGAGACTGCTCTCTAAACAGCCACTCTAATTATGATAGCACAAGATCGGTTGACCCATCTCGGCGGGAGGTTAGTGAACCATCACTTCAGCAGCATCAATAAGAGAGTTCATCATCTCTGTTGGCATCGCGTGCTGCCATGCGGAGAAGTGAACATGTTTTCAATTAAAATTCCACAACAGCGACAATAGGGATGCTTATTAAGTGGAGCACACTTTTGCCGAGCGATTTGTAATAATAACATCACAAGACCCCGTCTGCGCAGTATCGACAGGATCGCAATTTGCGGCACCGTTTAATTCACTTGAAGATTCGCGGAAGACCAATGACTCAGTGAGTCGGCGCTAAATGCGATTTTGATGCTTCCCTAAGTTTGCACTTGAACGAAAATGTTTGCGGCACGTTTGCACATCTCATACAAACTTAGCACAAACTCTCGAATCTAAAATTGTTACCATTGCACTGGTTTGATGAGTTCATTATCATGAATATGCCAGATTATTAATTATTTCAATATTGTGTTGCTACTATACATATTTGTAAAAGTGTCGATTGTTACGATTGTTCAAAGTAGCACATTAGATTAATAAAAATAGTAATGATATGCTTGCCTTCTTAATTTAGAGCTGCGCACATGCAGTACCTCAACATTGCGAAAAATCATAAAAAGCAAATAGTTTTTTATGTAAAACATAATTATTTATATATATATAAAAATAGTATCTTAATACCATAGTCTCGAAACTATATCATCCCAATTTCCGAAAACTGTACAAGCTCAATTTACGGTATCAGTAAAAATTCTTCTGTCATGACTCGAAAAAAATCAAAGGTAAATTATTACGAAGCGGTAGAATGAGATAAATAATAATTGATCCTCACGAACAGAACAACGGTGAAGTGGAGAGGATGGTAAAAAATCTAAAACAAACAAAGCGAAGGGCAATTAGGCATATCGAAGGGTCCGCAGATAAAGGATGATAGCGTCTCCGCTTTGAAACAATACCTGGGCGTGGGGTCGAAAACTGCAGGTTCCAAAGAAGAATTCGGACAGGTATGTCAATTCTGGGAAGAGTTGGCGGAATCCACAAAACGAGATAAAACCACCGGCGCCAAAATTCTTGGCATACTTCTTAGGAAGCAGTCAGAAACTTTTTGAATGAATCGTTTTTGTCGTCTGATAATTGTGCCTTAATTCCCCAGCGAGACTTTGTGTAATTGATTTTAATTGCGGTCGCCCGCATGATATACGTATTGACCTTTCCGATCCGACGACACCAGGTTGACGATCGCTGATCGCATCTCTTGACTTCGGGGAACTTGTTCTTCGGTTATCTGAGTGAGCCCGCTTGGGAATATTTCGGGCCCGAGCGCCTTTGGGAAACACGAAAATGCTTTTAGACGGCACGAGTGGCAGGGTTGTCCATACCATTTTTTATTTCAGTTTATTAATATATTTTCCAATGAGAATCACATAAAATTCTTGCGAGAGAATTATATGATATATCCAAACAATATGATGTGTTATTGCACTTTTATATCACAGCTTAATTGATTACATATTCATAATTCAATCACACTTATTGATATAAAAACTAAATATAGTTTTAATATTTATATTTTTCCGTTTATATCAATGATATAAATAATTTGACAGACATACCAATTATACATAGCATACTTGTTACTGGTTTATAACCATTTTTATGCTTACAAATAGTTGCTAGCTAAATTCAAAAAATATATAAGAATATAAAACAAGATGTTTGTGGTTATAATTTAAGGGGAAAAATACAAAACTCTTTACAATTTAAGCAAAATAAAAATTAAAATACAGGAAACAAAAAAAACAATAAATTAAATGATAATTTGAATACAATTCATTTGACAACTAGATTTATTAATATGTTGCCTTAGCATCTAAAGCAGCGTACGCCACGGTTTCCACTTTTTATCTAAAAAAAAATAGTATTTTTACTTCTTACTTAACTGTGAATTTATCTTGAATTTTTATTAATTGTATTTTCAAATATATATCTTATATAAATTTTCTATAAAAATATTTTCTATGTACATATGTAAATGTATATATATACATATGTATATTATATGTATATACAATAATTTGTATCACTATATAAAAAAATATTATTTTATTAATTTTTGAAATCTTTTTATACGTGTAACATTATCATAAACTCGCCAAATTATGCCGATACGCTGCAGTTTCCTGATAATAACCGTTATTGGAGCGCAGGTAGAAACAAAAACGGCACACAGTCGTATTTTCATGCGACGTATACGGCTTTCTTCTTGTGCGCGAATACATATGTAAAAAATTGGAAGCCGTGGCTTACGCTGCTCTAAAGCAAATGTGTATTTATATTTTGTGCTTGTATTTAAATGTAATGTTGTTATATCGTACTCCCCGATACTCAAGATTTGTGGGTTGGTGAGGTTTCGCGAGATACTTTTATAATATTTTCTGGTATGAAAATGACAGTGTTCTTTAATTATTGGTATTTGTAGGTTAATATGCATTATTTTAATATTAGTCTAAAAATGTGTATTATATCCATGCCCGAAAATTTATAAAAATATATACTATATTTTACATAAAATATTTTAAAGTACCTCCATTTATTTTATGGCACTTGGTCTTCAAAAACATCAGATAAAACTCATATTATAATCTGATTGCTTAACTTGAATGTCGACAACCCTGAAGCCCGTCGGCTTACTCCTACATGATTTACTGGACAGACGAGATGATATAGTTCTTCTGCGGCTATCAATAAGACAATGTGATCTCGGTACGGACAACGCAGAGGTGGTCCAATTTACAGACGACACTCCAATTACCACATCGCAAAACAAACAAAAACCATATCGCAATATACGCATGTAGGTAATAAAAAATGGCGAATCTCTCTAAAATGATTCATCCACCCAGATATAACTGTTTTACGATGCCCACATTATATTTGTCCAAAGTGTTAACGCAATCAATGAGCATAGAAGCATTGTTGTGTCGGTCGAAGGTCCATTATAAATTCTGTTAGATAGAGACTTGAGTGCTGCAATAAAAAGATCTCCGAGTTCCTCAGAGGTGCGTCCGCTCCTTCTCTAGATTGCACGGGACCTTTTAAAAGGATTTCCAAGTCCACATCAGGTTATTATCTTAGAACTTTTAATGGCCCTCTTTTACGAAGACCTCTCATCACGAAAAAACAAACAAAAAATGAGCAACAGCCACGATGACATCACTGGATCGGTGCGTCTGCTTCCCATGACATTAGCTTTATCTAGAGGATTTTTTAGCAGACGTTTTATATTTCATTCATATGCAGACTCCATTTCCATGAATGGATATGTTGGGTGATAATGAATGGAATTATTTAGATAAAAGGCCAATTTATGGATCCGATATATGTATGTAGATACATACGCGAGTGCTTTCGAGGATAAAAAACCTGTTGTAATGTATGGACATTCTTCTATAATCATTATATTTAGCGACACCCTCGTTCGGTAGGAATGCGATACATTTGTAAGAACAATTAACTTTGATGACAAGCTTTCATAAATATTTATGAACGCTCGAATATGCATTTTTTAAATTTATATGAATATTTCGTGACTATTGACATTGAAATCATATCCATATCCGTATTCTCAAGGATGTCGCGAGGTCGTTGATTTTTTATGAATTCGAAATATGCAGAATTGTGAGAATCGAGTGCGTGGAGTGGTTGAAGTGTCACTTGAGCTTTAAAAGTATGCAAGGATGTCCGTTGAAGTGGATATTTTTTTCATACTCGGGTTATGCACCAGAGATTGAAAATGTGTCTGTTTGCGCAAAAATAGAATTCTAATTGCTTGCAGAATGCGTTAAAAAAAACAACAACGTGTAATTTCGCTAACCGTTGGGTTCCTGGAAATCTTATTTCTGACAGTCTCGTCATATTGTATTTTTGGATTTGTGTAAAGTTTTATAGAAAATCTGCAGATGAATATAAAAAAATGGCGTCGTTTGAAGAGCATTTTTTTTTCTTTATTGCAATGCGAATAAGTTGGCAGATGGTACAAAATTGTATCGCAGAACAAGCAATAACGTCGTCGGTGACAATGTTGCTAATAAATCTGACTTTTATTTTATTAAATCTGACCTTCAACATTTACTGATTTATTTTTTCCAGAAGCCAGATAAGTCACTGAGACTGAGTTTGAGTTAAATTAACATTAATAAAACAAATAATTTCAATGTTTTTCAAATTCAATAATAATAAACTTTCCAAAATATACCAGAAGTACATATGGAAACACTTAATGATTTTCTGGCGTAATATTTAACTTTTACAAAGGTTCTAAGAACTACACTTAATACATTGAATTTATGATGAAATACAATTTTTAGGGCAAAAATCCATGTTTAGATAACGAAAAATCAATAAAAATGCGAAACTGAATTCGATTTAGATTAGATAAGAAATATATGTGACGTACTTTGTTATACGATTACAATATCCTTGTACACTTTACTATATTTTTACATAGTAACTAGTAAATAATAAAATTCACACGTATCTACAGGTGGACGGTGTTAAAGAATGATGAATTGAATAACTGAAAGTTTTTAAACAATTACTACATAAAAACAGTTAATATTGTATTGAATTACAAGTGCTTCTTTGCGTGCTGTTTTTTTCGGATTTCTAGTATGTTTTGGGTAAGGTTTCTAATCTAAAAATCGAAATTTGCTACCTAACAGTGAATAAATCGTTTTGAGTATTTATAATTAAGCTTTGGTATATATAGTTGAATAATATTATTTTAATATAGGCTCTTACAGAATGGTAATATCAGTGTGAAATCACGCATAGGAATACTAACTCTTGTTCATACCGCGACGACCTACCTATGATAGAAAACAAATTTAAAATCTCACGCTTCTAATTAGCATATCCTGAAATAGAAGAGCTCCATTAAACAAACCATTGTCTTTAAGTATAGGGGGTGATAATATGAGTTGCCCAAACATGCGCGCGATAACAAAACAAACATTGGACAAATATGTTTGCTTTGCTCTCATCCCGTATTTAGTTTCGTTAGGGCCAAAAATTCTCGAGCAGTACCTGCCTCCGTCCAGTAGCGCCACTTTCCCCCAAATCACCACACAAGAATTTTCTAATAATACAACATCAAACGCCGCACGCATATATGAGGTGCGTTTTCGTTGCATGCCAGAAACGTAAGCTAAAATAGAACCCGCATCTTCGTTCGGATCGATATATCGATCCGTAACGCGTTAAAAGTTTGCCCCTAATTCAATCGCGTTGTGGAAATTTGTGTATGTTTAAAAAATCAGGTAGTTAAATGATATTACTTGAAAAGGTACATCTGAGGAAAGAGACGTGTCTCTCCGCTGTTCTGCTCGTCACTGACCTATTAAAGTTTTCAGATTTTTTCAGAAGTTGGCATCGACTCGAAAGAAACACATTAACGACCCCAACAACATCGTCGGGAAACGTCCGCATCGCTCGATTGACATTGAGCCGTAAAACTTTGTGGGTGTCGCCGCGACAAACAAAAAGAATAGGCGAAAGAAAATACCACGCGAGAGGGGACCGCCGAAAGGGGACGATGCAATGAAAAAACGGCGGCGAAAGCCGAGCAGTTCGAGAGAGAGCACTGCCCCTCGGCTTCTCGATGACGCCGTTGACTATGGGAAAAAATATCCGCGGCTTCGGATTTCATGCAAGAAATGCACACCTTTCCCCCCCCCCTTGGTGGCAGTCGTTTTTATGTATTTTTACATGAAAACATGACTCGATAAATGTAAGTATGTATGTACATTTAACCAAATCCATTCAAGTCAGATTCTATAAATATTAGAAATATTATGACATTGAAACCAACCATAAAAATCCAAGAAATAAATGTAACACTCCAATGTCCTCTAGTTTGCTATCGCATAGTCGAGGCATAGCAGGCACAACGCTCCATAACCACAAAACTTTATAAATAACATGTAGAGAGTTAAAACTTTTCGCTTTATTTTTTATTTACTGTAAATATAAGACGGCTTTTTTTAGCTCATAATTTGAGAGCTAAAACCAACATCTTTTATTTTATTAATTTAATCCGCAATATTTTTATTACAAAATAAATATGAAAATTAAATAAATATTTTTTTTTACGTAGATTTCCATGATTTGTTTTTCAATTCTATCAGATGGATCACGAGCAAATGCAAATAATTTCAAAATTATTATGAAGCGTTTTATCAAATCTAATTTTACACTAAATGTTATATTTAAATCCTGTTAAATCTAAAAAAATATCCCATAAAGAGTAAGAATTTCTTATAAGAATCTTGTTTTGTAGAAGACTTTTGCACAATGTTTAAGATTTAACATTTAAAATTAAAAATATTAACTAACTAAACCAAAATGAAAACATATTAAAAATATATATCATTAAAAATGGCCCCCCGTGAACAGAAAATGTTATTTAATCAAATGAATGATTATAGATTTCTAAACGTATTACTTAATTTAAAGATTTAAAAAAAGTTTAATGAGACTGCGACTGAAGGAGAAAAATCTTTAAGAGTTTTGTAAAGGATTGAAAACTTTCCACGATCAACTAAATGAACAAGCGACGCTAAGCATAAATATCAGATAGCGCATATTTTAGATAATTCTAGAATAATAAGTGAATTTGGAATTTATAAGCGCTGAAAGTTTCTTATATAGAATTTGTATAATTTAATACATAATAAATACCACTAAATAAGCGTTAACATTTAATATTATTTTCTTTATGCCTATAAAAATATCAGTTGCCCAAGTTAGAATACAATGCTTGTATATTAAATTTGCAATATTACATTATTAATCAATCATTGCATATCCACGTTAATTTTAAAGTGTGTTCCTCTTTTTATATGAATTTATTAAAATATTTAGTGTGACAGTTCTTATTTATTCGATTTAAAAAATATGTAAATATACATGGACGCATTGTATAATGTTAAGACCGCTTCGCCTTTTCAATTAAACAATGGCGTCGGACTAATTACAACGGCTTTTTTCCTTTAAAAAGCGTCACCGAAACCTGTCGAGTCAATCGGAAAGAGTGCGTTAAAAGTGCATTTAGCGAATTTAACGGTCCGCGCGTTCTCGGAACGGCGATTGTGTTCCTGACAGGTAATACACAGGTAAGAGGGATGAGACACAAAGGGCGAAATTGGGGTAGATAGTGCAGGCGCCGACGGCGACGGCGACGTTCCCATGTTGTCTGTCCCCCACCTATCTACTCGCGAATCGGCGCTCGACGAGGCGCCACCGAACGCTTCAGTCGCGGTCGGACCGTTCTCGTCGATGGTCGTTCCGCTGCGTGTCTATTCGCCTATCGTACTTCGCAACTACTGACTGTTGAGTGTTTTTGTGTGAAACGATGTTCAAAGTGTTTTCGATCTGTAATAGAAGAGCAACTGTGGATATTTAGTGCTTTTCGTTTTGGATTTGACATCGAATCATCATGTATCCGGTGGTCATTCCTGGTGAGAATTCGTTTACTTGTTAAAATTAATGCTCGAATTTTAGGTTGTTAAGACCGCGCCGAAAAAATAAATTTAAACTATGCGGCGGCTGAAAAGTTTCGAAACTGTCGCCGCAAGCGCCGGCAGTGACACCTGCCGGCTTTCGGCGGAAGCTCCACCGGCGCCAGCTAGGCGCCACTCGGTTGCACTCGCGGCCGCCTAATTGCACGCCGATAACTCGTTCCGCTATTCAAATCGACGCCGTAAACGCTCATCAAATTGCAAATTCATCCGAAGCGCGTCCGGGTACGAAACGCGGATGCGAAAACGCCGAAAAACTTTTGCCGGCCGGCGCCATGCTAGTGTTGCCAGATGCAATATTTCGTTTTATCAACGAAAGGGGAGATAATGAGTCATCGTCGCCGGAAATTATCCCCCCTCCCCCTCCCGCCATCTGCAACCCCCGATTAAGTCGCGGTCCTCGTGCGCAATGATTGAATGTCCAGTCTCAATCAAGTGTCGCGGGTGTCAAGTCATGGGTCGCAAAAATAAGCACCGGCAAAGTAATAATGATTAATTAATAAACAACTATCGATGTTGTGCAGCACTATTTGTTTTCGCTCTTTTGATGTGCTAATTGAGCATACAGAATATTTAATCTGTTTTTTTATATTATCTTAAATAAATCTTATTAGAATATAATGAAAACAATTTCAGACGATTTTTAAATACAACTTTATTAAACAAATAAAGTATTCATCTTATTTAATTTTATTTTTTAACGCATATAAAAAGTATCTAATGCATAGCTTTTATTTTTAGTAGTTATCAATTAAAAAAGCGATAATATGAATACAAAATTTTTTCAATTTTTAGTTTTTTGAATTACATGCTTTTTTGTAATAGTAAAACTAAAACTGACCATCAAACTTAACCGAAATATTTATAATAGTTTCAGTAAGAGTAAGAGAAAATTGCTTCGCTTGTTAGTTTTCTTGCTCTTCTCTTAATTATTAACGGACGGGCTTTAAAAAACATGCACCTTATTCTCTTATGGATACACATTTTCGGCTACGGTCTTTTATCTTCCATTCAGGATTTTCTAGCTCCAAAAAATGAAGGCATTTAAATTAACGATATTTTTGATAAACATCCTAAATTGCCATCTTCTTGTTGACCTCACGTAAGAATAGGTTTGGATCATTTTATTTCTGACCTTTTCTTTTCGTCTTCTATCGACATTTTTATCAATACTATTTCTCTTCGGGTTAAAACAGATTCTGCCTCTTATATGCCGTTTTATATTTCCTTGAAAGTTACAAATGAGAAAATTATGTAATAGTAAGTACGCGATTTAAAAAAATAGTTATAAATGGCGCAAGTTGAGAAATTGTATCTAGTATTTAATGGGTTAAAAAGATGGATCAAATTTTTTTGCATGTAATATTTAACCTATGCTGAAATCTATTTAAACTGCATGTTTTTAAAGAGATATGTATTGCATTTAGCCCCTAATAATATAAATATGCTGTATATCATTGAATTTAAAAGTAGCTTAAAATGCAATTATTTTTACTATTGTATATTCATAAAATAATTGATAAAAATGTGCTTAATCACAAAGCTCATGGATAAAAATTGAAACTGAAGATGGTCAAATTCATGTTTAATTATATTTCTAATAAGTGCTGTATTTTTCGATTCGGATAAGCGTTGTTAATTTACTCAAATCGACTGCAGATCTCTCAGATCAAAACTGTAACTCATATTCATATTCCACGGGTCCTTCGTGGCCTTATTGAGTCATACCAGAATATCAATGATGCTCTCTGATTATTACTCACTTTTCCCTTTTCTACTGGTTTGTATTTTAACTAGTTAATATTAGTTAATGATGTCACAATCTTGACACATTTATGATCTTAATTTGATAATGTAATTAATGAATTTACTGAAATGATTAAAATAACTAGTCTTTACGTAGAATTTTAAATTATTTATATATTTAGCTAAATGCCTTCGATGTTCATTATAAATGTAATAACAATCTCCTCAATTATTCCAAACGTTTGTAGGCGCAAAATCATTAATTCTCCTAAACGATCTCGACTTCAAATTCATCCATAAAAATGCGCCGTTTTGTCCGTAACGATCGCCGATTTCGGAATTATATTTTGGCCCTAGGCCGCATTTTCGATTAATTGCAGAACCTGTTGTTTCGAAACAACGCACGCCGCCTTTTAGAAAATTGCTTCCAGTAATTTTCGTAACCCGAATTCGTAATTGTCAGTCCGCTATGTGGCAGCAGCGGCGCGATGTCTCAATTTAGTAACGCTTCTTCAAAAACTGTTGCCGCAGAGATCTCCTCTTTCTCGTTGTTATCCTCCGTAAAAATACTTATTATCGAAATTCCGACAGCTACGCCGCCTTTTAAAACAATGGACATGTATAAACGATGATTAAAAATACTATATGTAAAATAAACAACAATCCTGCTTCGTTCGCATTGTTTTTCGCAACGTTGCTCTGTTTAATCATTGATTGTTTTTATATGTTGAAACGTACTAGATATTAATCATCATATTGTAAAACGATTTATGTTATATGTTTATTAAAAATACAATATCTGGTAGCTTGTATATGTATTGCTTTTTGATACAACTATTTCGCTTAGAATAATTGTCTCGCTGACGCTGGGATAATGTGATTTTGTTTTGTATTTTAAAACATGTGATACAAATTATCTCAATAGTTAAAATGCATCATATTACCCGTAAACTATATTTTATAGCCTTTTAATTGCTGTAATACTTTCCTCTTTCCATATCATGAAATTCTCACATATCCAAAATATCAATTATTCATAAAAAAAGTCTCAAAAAATTACCTAATTTTTGTAAAGTTTTCAATTATGGAATCAGACAATTTACAGCTAAAGATTATTAATATATAAATAAAAATAAGTATTATTTCGCTCGCGATCAACTTCATGCGAATTACGCTGATCACCATGTTTATATAAATATTGAATTATTTATATCCCAAATGTATATATATTTTATTGAAAAGGAACAAGGATATGATCTTCGAATTAAACATCTCATCAATCCACCAGATCGCAAAATCTCTTGACGTTACATTCTAACCCTTTCGCCGCGTGACGAGAGCGAATCGCTCCGAATCGTTCACGCTCAATAAGAGCGTGACAAATAGCGGTCGAGCTACTTGGTCATCGTGCGCCTCTTTAGCGCCGGGATTTATATTGTAATTTATTCCATTTTTTTTCTTTTATTACTATTTTCATTCTTATTCTTTTCACCGCACCGCGCCGTATTAACCTCTTGCGGCCATTGTGTCCGATTTCGATAGACACAATGAAAAATATTTATGCGCCCTCTCCACAAATGGACTGTTTCAATTGACTCGTGCGGCCCGAGCTCAAAAGGCTTCACCTGTTCCGCGTACCTGTCCGCGTCTGCCTTCTACCTGGACGTCGCTGTCCCTTTCTGATACTGCGGATATGCGGGCGTTCATCTCGTTCTCTCGGCGGGCACCTGGGTCTTTGGATTTTCAAGTCCGGAACCGCTGGTCAAATAATGGAGTTTTGACTCTTTCTCCATTGTCCGCTTGTGAGCGGATTATAATGCGGTCGTTCGTGCAATGGCCCCGGGGATGACTGCATTTCAAGTGGGATTTCTTTTTTGTTGGAGATTGACTTGCGCAATTTCATGGGAATGTAGTTTGTTTTTAAGATTTGCGGATTTCTACATTCAGTAGATTGAGTCATTTCTAAATCATTTGCTTTGGAGCTCTTGAATAAACGTAATAAATGCATAATGTATAAATCAGCTTTACTTTTTCCTACTTTCACATCTCATGACTGTTTAAAGAAATCCCTTAAGTGATGCAAGACAATAAACGGATAAAACTGTTATTCGTAAGTGCCACAGTTATGATAATTTTTCAATGTTAAACTATCTTTCTAGGTCGAAGAAAAATATTTTCACCCTGATATGTTCCTATAAGAAGTGATTTCTCAAATAATCTGGTTTCGATATCTAAGATTCAATGAAGGGAGATGAAATTGTATATTCACATAAAGTAATTTATTGCTTGAATAATTATATTATAATTTTATATCTAGTGCCAAGAAGCGGTGTTATCTCCTCTTTCGTAATAAACGGTCGCCACGTTATTATCTTAAAAACATCGGAGAGTACATAAAATTATTATATATTTACTACCCAATATGACCTCCCTAAATCTCATAATACGCTCGTAAAGCGGATGACGTCAATAGACGTTCATGGCACTGGTGTGAATAAATATTAAAATATTGTATAAAAAATTAGCTAAGTTTTAATTGAATATTAAAATACTATTACCTTCGCAATTATATCGCAAACGAAAATTGCGTACAGCTAAAATTCTCATTATAGATGATAAAAATACACATATATGTTTATTTTAAAATACGTAAATGCATATAAAAAATAATGTCTGTTAATGTGATTTTAATTTAAAAATATGTTTTAAAAATATTTTACAATTATGTTAGAAATTTACATTTGTATGATACTTTTCCTATAATTACACGAATTTTTACTTAAAAATAGAGAAAAATAAAATATATTTGAGAATCAAACTATCACATATGTTCAGAATTTTTGTGTGCGCAATTTTTTTTTCGCAATAATCCGGCCACCAAAAAAATTAACACAGGTTAATATTTAATTGATACAAAAATTATATTACTTAGATTAAATACAAGTCAATCAATATGTTTTATTGCTATAGAGAGATATGCATAATCAAATCATTATTATTAAGATGCATATTGTGCAATACAATATTTTTTCTTTTGAACTATCAAAGTAGCTAAGATGTATTAAATACTTTTAAATGTTTAATTGAATCCTAAAAATAATGTAAAATTAACTACAAATACAAACAAATAGTATTGACTAAATTTTTTGCTGAACTAAAATCACCATAAAGATCTACTATTTTATTTGACTTTATTCATGTGATTATTTCTACTTTTACTAAAAAAAAACTTTTCGAATGCGATAAATATGGAATGTCCGCTGACCCTGCGAAGTTCAGCAATTTTATCATAAATTATTATTATTGATGTACACAATTACGCGTTTTATAATAAACGATGACATATCAACACACAAGGAACCATCTCGCGATCGTGATTCGCGTACAGTGAGCAATAATTTAGGACATGTGTGTATGCGGTTTTAGACTCTTCCGTCTGCATGGGTGGCTTTGATTCCTAGAATCTGTCGACAGTAATAAAATATTGAGGTGTCTAATTATGATGCGAAGAGCATGCATGTTTGTATGTATTATATTTATATACGCTTTGGAACTTTGGAACAAATTCTTATTGGAGAATTTTCCAATCCGCGGGAGACACTAAATTTTTCGCATCCCACCTGCTCAACAGGTAAATATGATATGGATTTCGAACGTATGTCGCGAGGAATCCGAGCAATTTCGAAGTGGACGAGCGTTGCATGTGTCGGCTACCTGTGGCGAGCGAACTGCATGTTTTTTATCGTTTGTCGTTTCGGCAAGATCGTTTATCAATTCGTAACTGTGATAAATAATATTTGTTTTTGTGCTATTCGATTTTGTTTGTCATTGTGAACGAGCGCATTTTTATAGCATTATATATCTGAGTCTTTCGAAGACAAAGAATGTATATTTTTTCCTAATTATTATTCTTATCTTATCTATCAATGTAAGGTATAATAAGGCATGGTCCATGACTCTCATTGCCATTTCAGACTGGATATATATGTTATTTTACTAATTACCGTACTTCTTATCATCTCTATCTGATGATATATTGTATGCTCCATGACTTTTCCATTGCTATTTCTTCATACTCTGGATATATGAGAAGCACATGTTATTTTCATAGTTAATGTATTATATTGGGACGTAACATTGCTATATATAAATGAGACATTTTCTTTTAAATCTAAAACAATAAAATAAAAATGTATTGCAGTTACACCGTGCCTAATTAAAACTCAACACGTAATACATTATCTCCCATACTCTCACACAGGTCATTTCGGCTTTTACCAAAAGGTGGCATAAATTTTTATTTCCATTTCATTGAGATTCACAGTACTTCATTAAAAGACGTGTATTTTTCTTGCCTGTTTACAATCCACGTCAAAAGCAATAAAATCGTGCCGTTGCTGTCCCACTGTAACGGCGCCGCCACGATTTTCTTGCTTTTGCCGTGAATTTTTGCTTTCTGAGAAGTGATAATTGTTTTTACGCCCTCCAATTGACCAAAATTCGGTTCGAATATACTTTGACCAATACTCCTATATTAGAAATTCGTAGTGATATCTGTGAGGATAGCTATCATATTTTTAATTCAATGTAATATCGAAGTGCAGACAAACTATTGAGTGATGTGTGAAATGCAAAGTCCCTGATTATTTTATATTTTAGACTTGACCTAATGAAAGTTATAATTGGTTTTAAATCTTCCATTAAGCTTGGGTTTGAACAGCAAATTGACGTTTCGCAACTGTCAATTGAGTTTCATAGACATTTTAGAGCAGCATATAATTTCACTAGCACCCATCAGTTATAATTTTGTTAGTAGAAATATATATCCACTGGTGAAAATGTATTTGGACTACACTGAAAACTACACATTCACTATAATATTTATACTTAGCTTGTAAATAAATACTGACAACTATGTAAATGTATACATTACTACTTATGGAAAAGTTGAAATCATATAATTTTACTAGCACCTGCCAGATAAATTATATTTTCACTGAAAAAAAAACATATCAACTTGTGAAAACGTATTCCTACATGATTTCATTAAAATGCCATATTTAAAAAAATAATTTCGTGCTAGATTCGAAACTGTTTCTAGCTTATGGGGGGGGGGGGAGCAAAAGTTGGCCATTTAGTGGTCGTTTTTTTTAATATTTTGCTTTCATTATATGACATGCATTTTTCTGGACAAATTTAAGGGAAGGCAAATGACGTCACTGTTCTCACCACTTACTATTTTATGCATGTCTATGGTAATTTTATATAATAGTCCTAAAACTTTTTCAATAATGTTGCTGGACATAAATCCTAAAGATGTTAAGGCAAGTGTAAATCTTCAATATTGTATTCTGTCACACATCTCTCAATGATTATTTTTAAGTATACATCCACTACTCATGTTTTATTTCGTTGCACACACTCCCAGCTCGCGATGATTCATACACAATATTGAAGACGACCGAAATAACCCGAAAAGTCGGCAAAAACTTTCCGCCGTTTGACGACGACGACCCTATCGCGCGTCTGCTCTACAAAATTGAACGCGCAACAATCGTCGCTCATGATTCAATTCGCACAGCAGCAGCCGCGCATTAAAAAAATCAATTAAAACCGATGGTTGCTCTTGGCACATACCTTCATATCCCGAGAGCGAAACTCGTTTCGGCGTAGTGGAAGAAGCGAGCTGATCTCCCGCTGTTCTCTCTCTTACCTGTGCGTGTTCAGCATTCTTCGGCCGGTGCGCCTTGTCCGCCGTTTTATTATTTTATTTCGGGACCTCAACAAACAATTCAACAATGGACTTTTATTTGACTTGCCCTGACTTGTTGATTTTCGATAAAGAATAGACGGGCGACCGCCGCTATTCTTTTTTTTGTGTGTACTTTATTCGATTTTAATTTTGCTCTCCGGCTGCTGCTTGCTGGTCCTTTTTATATAGAAGATCATCGTCGTCGAATAGATTAACTCGGGTTGATTAGTGTCGCTTCGTTATGTTGTTTTTGGTGATTGTATTGCCATTAGCGTCGCTATACCTGTTGCTTTTTTTTGTGGATCGTTGTCAGTCGATTTTATAGCTGTCTCTCGAGGACGAATTAATTGAATATATTCCGTCAGTTAATAAAAAGTTACATCAATAATGGACATTCTTGTTACCCCAATCACTTCGAAAACAAATTTACTTGGCAAAATAGCTATTAAATTAAAAAAATTAATTACTAAATAGTACAACAATTTTATATATAGCTTAAAACATTTTCTGTAAATGCTGTAAATATCTGCTCCATTTTTTTTATAAGTTCCATTCTATTAAAATATAATCTGAATCTATTATAAATACATTAATAATGCGAAAGAACGCGCTTCGTTGATGTACACTGAGTGTACATCACCGGATCAAAATTTAAAGAATAAGAATATCACTCATAGAGCAAAATAATCGCGCTTGGGGCCTCGCGAAGTCCTCTGAAAAAAATGTTATAATCACAAATGAATTTATATACCTTCCTAGCTATATAAATTTATTTGTGATAAAAATATTTCTGCATTTACATTAAAACTCCATTAACATCAATGATCCTATAATTCGTTTCATTTAACAGAGTCACTTTGGAGCTTATCTCGTATTTCATAACGGTATTTCATGGGTCCGCTTGCACCGATCAAAGTTGGCATATACGTTCCAACTACTTCATAGTTATTCTGACACTCGCAGCGCACGGACGTCTTCAAATTATTATCGCTATATATACGTAAATAATAACGTTTGATTTTAACTGCTTATAACTTTCACTATTTCAACATTAAAAAAAGATGGTAACATTTCTAATTTTTCTAAATTTGTTTAAAATATAAAATAGCGTAATGATACGTATATCCGCATCTTGTACTTATTTTAAAACATCTTTTGTAAATATCTCGATTACGTTCGTTAGTTTAATTATTTAATCCGCTATCTTGTTTCACAACGGCGGATATTCAATATTTAAAAATTTGCTAAAAAAGTTATGGAGAAAAAAGGAAAGATAAAACATGAAAAACTTAAATATTAAAAATATTATATAAAATAATATAATTTTTTTTACGTAAGTTTACCGAATTCTTGTTGTCTTAACAAATAAATTTTAATTAATAGGTAAATCTATTTATTAATAAAATACTAAATAATAAATTATTACATAAATGCCTCCCCTTTTCTTGCAAGAATGTATTAGGAGCGCAGAGCTGTAAGTCGGTCGCATTCGCAATAGCGAAAATGGGCGGAGAGTACAGTTGAAGGGGAGAAATAATTAAAATTAAATAATATTTTTTGCTGTAATACATCGCCTTAATTTTCGCTATTGCGAACGCGACCGACTTACAGTTCTGTGCTCCTAATACAATCTTGTAGCAGAAGGGGAGGCATATATTTAATTTAATTTTAATAAATATTTTTAAACGTTGTTTTATAATAATATATTTGTGGTTATGTCGTAAATTCCTTTCAATCAATATAGTTAAAATAATGAAATTTAAACCTTTTAATTTAATAAATTGTTCAAATACCTATCATTGAACAGAATACTACAGAATGATTCAACTGTAGTTTGGGAATTCACTACAATTGAAGTACACAATGTACATAAAGATTCTAATTAGTATTTAATTATAATATTGATTTGATGTACTCGAGATTTCTCCATCGTACTAAATGCTGGCGGATGAAAAAGATGTATGTAAATGAAAAATGCCGACATATAAAAATCCTTACATTAAATTAACTCTATTTTCCTGTTATATTCAGCTTTAAAAATTGAGTATAGTAATCGAGCTGTGATTAACAAATGACTTATACAATATCTGCATCGCTGTGTTTATTTCAAATTTTAAATGTGTGTGCAATAGTATAGATACGTGTTATCTGCGTCACGTTATCTTCAATTGTTTTCTCCATAGATCAGGTTGAATTCTTGGATTTCAGACTTAGCTGGGCCAGGTTAAAAAGCAACTGACTTAGTTACTTATCTTGATGCGCTCGTCACAGTATCATCAACCAGAAGTGATTTGTGCACTACACATTGGACTGAATTAGTGAATTGATATGCGATTTTATAACAAAATATTAATTTTTGTCACGTCCGATGATTGCGTTTATATTTTAATTATTTTAATTACCTTATACATTAATTTATTCAACATATTTATAGGATATTCATATAATAAGATGACATGTACACTTAGTATACATCACAGGAAAGCATAGATTACACTATAATTGATACATTGGACGAAATATATGAAATACTAGTACTAATCATTAAATGTATTTCTTCAAAAATATTGTAAGCTGACTATTATAATACATATTTTTTCTATAATATTTAAAATAATCACTTGTACATTTGAAATAAGACACTAAAAATATTAAACATATAGTTTATTGACAGATATATAGATCTCTGTCAATAAACTATTATCTTTTTAGCCCTTCATTTGCAAAAATCCGACGTATCGGTTTTTGTTACTTTAACATTCAATAAAAATCATATACATTTTTAACGGGCCGGTACCGTATATGCTTCAGGGGTAAATAACATGTTTTTATATTTATGTAGTACATTGTAGACATCTAGATAGTAGTCCCAAAAGGCTCGGCAATTAGAGGGTTATGACATAAAATAATTCGACACAGAGATTAAAACCAAATATGGTTTGTTATGTCGAAAGCCACATGAAAAGTACGAATTTCACAATTTAAATTAATTATTCCTTCTGTTTAACCTCATACATAATAAATATTTTCATATATTCTAATTTGATAATTTCATGTTGTTACAGGTGCTGAAGATGCGGGTAAACACGTACGGTGCTACTGCAACCTGCCCGCCTGCGTCACAACGGGCTACATGTGCAAATCGCCGCTCGGAGGATGCTTTTCACATCTACTACCCGATCTGGTCCGAGCTAGGCACGGCTGCCTCGAAACCGTCGAAGATAGGTAAAAAAGTCATACAAAATATAGAGACATACATAATTTTATGTTTGACAAGGAAAATGTGTTGTTTTTATTTGTGCATATGTTAAACACTGATAAAAACAGGAGGTCACGTATGGTAGATAAATGAGAGAGTTCAAGACCCTCGAGTCCTGACCCGTTAGCTTACACTCACTTTTGCATAACAACTAAATGGCCCAAAATTTTTGTTGTATCTTATCTTGGTATTTTATTAATGTTTTTTTTTTATTATTTCACGTGACAGAAATCAAAAAGCTACGTGCATGAATTCGCCATCAGGGTCGGCCGTGTGGGCTATGAACGGCGGAACCAACGCCGGACAAGCTACGGCCGTTGCCGGAGGATCGTTGTTCTTGTGCTGTTTTAGAGATCTATGCAATCATGTCGACAGTCCCCAGTCTCATCTCAGGCTAAACGATACAGTAGCAGGTATGTCCAATCGTTTTATACAATTAAAATACTGTCCGAATCGAGTATTATATGAATTGTTTTTTGTCGATAGGTAATTGGAGCGGATTGAATAACGCTCTAGGAACAAATTTAGCAACACAAGGCCTCGGAGCCACTGGAACCACTGAAACGAATCCGACAGATATTTGGTTCCGAGCTGCGACGATTGCAGTGCCGATTTGCGGCGCCGTCATACTCTTCATGCTCATCGCCATAGCCGTTAAGATCCTTAGGACGGATGCTCTCGATGCTTCGAACAAATTGAGGTGATTGTTTTTCACTTTATATTGAAAATAGCACTGTAGCTGTGTATGATGATATTGTTTACCGAGAATTTGGCTATTTTGACAGTGCCAACATTTATTGAAAAAAATGTTTGGGATAATTTAGTTTCTAAAAATATGCCGGGGAAACAAACAAAAAATATGAATAAAAGCCAAACCATTACTCAAATTGAGAACAATCCAACAATATGTAGAGTTTTAGCCAAACGCTTTGTAAAAAGATTGATCTTGATATTATAAATATTTTAAATTGAATATTAAAAAGTTGAGTAAACTTAAAAAAAAATCTCACAAAAAAAATTATGCTTTAATAATGAGGAATGTTGATAGTTTTACGAATTGTTTTCTCATAATTACTACTACATTTTTCAACATAATCACTTTGAATAACTTTTATGGAGTACTGATTATCCTTTCATTCATCAATCTTTTCACTTTGTTATGAGACTGAAAATGCTTTCTTTTGGTCGTAATCATTCCTTTGATTGATTAGTAGTGTACCCAGATTTCATCTGTCGCTACTAATTATGTCTAAAAATTGTTGCTATGTGCTATTTGTATCATAGTACGAGTGAATCTATGATTTTTCAGATCTGGTACCAATTTCCAGTTGCTTTATTTAATCTCAAGCGGTTATGTAGAATCTTATGATCTTTTCTGGAACTGACTCTCACATCTATTCCCACAAGATTTTCTACAGCAGCAATATCATCTTTAAAATATTCTATTCATTTTAAATTGTTCAATCCAACATTACACAATACAAATCATTCATAAATGAATTTCATGAATTTATTGCGTCTTTCATGAATTTAAAATTATCACAACTTTACAGAAGTAGATACAGACAAAAGCAAACTAAATTATTGCTATCGCTAATCAACAGAAAGCACGCCAAGACTTGTTCGCTAGTAAAAAATGTCATATTTTAAAGGAAATACTAATATATTCGTTTTATTTTATTATTACAGTGCTACTTATCTGCCTCACGAGACAAGGCGTGCACGTCTCGAACAACCCCTGATGAAGAAGATAGTTCCCTCGAGAGACGGTTGCTTCGTCGAGCTTCAGCCAGCCGCTGCCGCACCTCTACTCCTGAGTCATGCCAACATATCGCATCAGTGCGAGACGGCCAAGAACGAAGCGCACGCCAAGATCAACCTGGCGGCCAGCATGGACGGAGACGTCAAAGACGACAACTATCCGGGAATGCAGCACTATTCGCAAGCAGTGCCGCAGCAATCTAGTCTACTACACAAACCGTTAAACACGGATCAGTCAGCGAGAGACGTCAACGTGAATATAGTGCCGGGACGGTCCGAGGACAACGTGGCCGAGTGCGCCAAAGGCAAATTGTACGATAAGCAACCGTTACCGCTGAACGATAAACTTTACAATAAAGAAACGATCCTGCATTGGGGACAGGGCGGTGCGAGCGTGAATCAGTTTCCGCGATAATTCCTAAAAACGACGACTGACGGTGCCTATTGTTTTTTATATATTGTACAAAGTCAAGCCAATATTTGTTAGATTACGTTTATGTGTACATAATATAAATACTCTTTAACTTCTTGACGCCTCCTCCTAAATATTGGCCAAATTTTGACAATAACATTGATTGTTATATTAGTAATAAACGATGACTGATATCAAATAATATATACGTATGTTAGAGTGCTTTTTATATTGATTTTTTATAAACAGTTTTGCCACAAATTTATAGAGATTCGCATCCAAATTTTGAGAAAATTTCCTTTTTTTAATGTAATAAATAAAACTGAATCTCTCTTGTGTAAGTAGTGGTCCAAAATGATCTCATTGAAGAGTTGTAGAAATTTACGTGCGACATGTGAAAAATTATACGTCACTGCAACACATTTTTTTTATTAACAGAGGCCTTGACGTAGCCTTTATATTATTATTAAGATTTCTATGTAAATATAATTGTGCATATATATATTTAATAATATATTAGTGCTTTGCTATTATATATATTCGAATATATATTTATTTAATGGCTGTGTTACTTCACATATTATTTAGGTTGTAATATGTGAGAATTTATGTTTTTTGACGTCGACGTAACCTCAGAGAATTGTATGTTGTGTCAGCAAACGAGCCGATCTCGTCGTTGATATTGACGAATCGACGGGATGATTACCGTTCTTAGTGTAATTTATGAATAATCGTTATGTGAACAATTTTATTATTATTGATAATAAAACGATGCTATTGTGTAAATATATATTATCGATTTAACTTGAAATCGAAAAAGAAAACAATGTAATTTATATATAGATTACATATTTTTAATACCATTATTCTCAATTGTTGCGAGATCTTAAATATTATTTATATAAATATATGAAAAATAAAGGTTAAATAAAATAAATGTGTTTATATTATTTATATTATCCAAACTATATCAGATTAGTGTTATGATTATAATATTAATTAAACACAATAATATTAATGATTTACTTAGAATAAAAAAAATATAATTTAAAAGGTTTTAAACTAAATTGCTTTGCTTAATATGAACCTATATATTATACCCAACTCTCTTTTTATACAGTCCACTAAAAAAAACGAATATGTATTATATTTTAATTATTTATTCTAGCACGATTTTATTTTGTCATATTACAAACATTTCATTAATTACGTTATGCAAAAAAAATAATATGGAAGGTAAAAGTGAAATTCATCAACTATTAGCTGCTTTAATTCTTGAGGGCTTAAAATTCGCTACGAGTATGGAACAGCATTTTCTCTCATGATCCCGACACAGAACAAGCTTTAGAATTTAAACGGGACCCTCAGAATTGTATGGCTGGGTATCAAAAAATGTATAAACAACACAGAAGCAGACAACAGAATTCCTAATAACAAGAAATTCAATAGCACAGGACGATAATAACAAGCAGAAGTTTTTATTAGACTCAAACATATTAGACGTGTCAGACATTTTTAGCGATGAAAGCAATATTTATCCTGTTTGTCATAAACGTGCGCGTATATTATCAGGTAGTGATGAATTATTATGGATTATTTTTTTCTTACTTAAAATACATATATACGAATAGGATTTTGTAGAATTTATTTATTGGGTTTTCATTATTATCTTTTTTACACGATTTTCTATACCACAATATTGTTATTTTTTCAAATAACACGGTTTTTTAAATCTAGGGAAGCAATCTCTTATTTTTCTATGTATTCTATCACTTTTTGTGGAACGTATCTACCGTGAATAAAAAAAATTGGGTATATTGCTGTATTATAATTGTATAGATTAGTATCATATAAGATTTAAATATTTTAAAATAATTAATAAATTTAGCCAAGTCTTAAGCCATTCATAAGAATATTTCAACTTAATACTTTATAAACACAGAACAACAAATAATTCTGGATTTCTCTCATATTAATTGTAGACATTTTGTCAATGCAAATTAATAAATAATCATATTAATTATACAGCGCATCAACAGATGTCTAGCGGTACAATATTTTTTATAATAATAATAAGCATCAAATAAAATATACACAAATAATAGAATTATATAAAAAAATTTAAGTATAAAAACAGAACGAGAACTTTAATTTTATAAAGTAGCTTAAGTGATCAAACTATCAAGTCTTATATGATTTCTCAAAGAAAAAGCAAGAAATAAATCAAAATATAAATCTTCGTACACAAAAAAAAGATATACGAACAGGAGATTTAAAAGATATTGCTGCTAGTTAAATATTCTTTTAAAGATAATGCATATTCTGGACGCTCTAAATATAAACCGGTGGTCAAGTCAATATAATACCACTGTACACTGTCACGCCAATCAGATAAGAAAAACAAGATCTCATGCATACAAACTGGCAACACGATTATTTATGGCAACTAAATCATTATGGCTGCCTTTAAGGTTGTAGCCAAAAGCAATAATACAATCCAAAAGGGTATAGAAAATGCTATGGAATAAAAATATGGCAGGGGTAGATCGATTAAACCAGAACATTTTCGCATAGAATTAGTATCCGCGGAAAGAAGTGGTACATGCTTCTCATTTTACAATATTGCATTGATATGGCAGTTCAAAATGCCCGGTTGCTTATCAGTGATAATGGTGGAATGATGGATCTGTCGACTTTTTGAAGACGTATTACAACAACTATTATAGAAACAAATAAGCTTTGTAGTAAGCCAGGACCAAGCAGAGTATCTTCGCTGACAACTGAAGCAAGATATGATAGTTAAGGTCGTTTTATATTCGGACCTCCTTAATTTTATTAATAATAAAAATATATAAAATTTTGACAAAATCAGTTTCATGTTTAAATGGATTAAAAAAAGTCTAATACAATATACTTCATTATTTTTTAAATAGTTTAATTCATTAGTTAGTTTGATTTTTAATCTATTAGCTATTTTTTTAATAATTAGTATACTTTAAAAGATACTTAGACGCATATATTAGTATATACAGTAGACTAAATTCTCATACGATGTTTTGCAATATGTACGTACAAATTAGGCGCGTATGGTGAGATATCCTCCCTTTGGCTCGCTCACACATAAAGTAATGGGCACCCAAATAGCCGTCCCCAATTTACCGTGTTATTGGGGGGTCTACTGTAAATATTTTTAAATAATTTCAAAATATATCATATCATTAGAGACTTCAATTACTCGACATCATCAACTACTCGAGTATCAAGTAGTAAAATATTAAAATACTCGAATAGTTTCTAGTGTACCAAAATAGCTATGGATAATTAAAATTCATGTACATATAATACATAAATGAGAGAGTAAATTTAATTTACACATATCATATTTATGCCTAGTTTTTTTAAAAATTCCTATTGTTAAGAAATCTCTCAGTTGCCATTGACATCGGCTTTATTGTTAAAAGTCAGTGAGATAATAAATCTAATTTTTCAAATGTATGCAATAAAATACCTTGAATTCCTCCTTCCAATTTCCTTCTTTACGGCATTTAGTCATTGGTTTTTCTACTATCAACGAAATGGCATTTTGAAACTCTTGTATAGAATCGGACACAATTAATGTGCAATATTGTATATCCTCCGATTCTTGTGAAGAATCCAAATCAATATGTTTGAAGTTGTCATTTAAAATCTTGCTTGAAGTTGTCATTTAAAATTGGAACGTTTCCCGTTTGTCAATATTTCAGTAAGATTATTAATGTTTCGTTTCTACGTTCATTCATACGTTTTCTAACTGCAATTGACAGTTTATTGCTTATCTGGTTTCCCAATTCTTCCATTTTTTTGAATAAAAATGTATATACTCTTTCAGTTATTCTTTCCCAGCAGTCAGCAGCATTGGAGCAATTTTTTAAATTACTAATTTAATTTTCAGAAATAGAATCCAAATTCATATCTCCTAATGGGTCAGCTATTAAAATACTACATCTTAAAAGTCATGACGATCATCGAAATTCATTTAGTTTTTACGTCTAGCAAAAGCTTTATTTTTTTTTTGAAAAATATTATCCTGTAAAATAGAAGTTTTAACGATTACTTTTTAAGCATTCTAATGATTTTTTTCTATAAGTGTTTTGGTTTTACAACAGTTTAGATTTTTTTGTCGATATTTTATATTGTTTGTTGTCATCGATAAGACAAGTCAGGAGGACACGAGAAATTGTTCTGTCGTATCCCATTAGCATAGCCGAAGACTGAAACTATGCAAAAAATTATTACCAGACAGTACCCGCTATAGTAAATGTGAAACATAATTTTTATATAATATATATTTTATTATTAATTTTTCAAAGTACCTAAAAAATGGACGAGTATACTGGGATTGGAGACATTTTCATATCTTGGATATAATGTATACGTCCAATAGGTGGGAAAAAAGTTTATAGACAAACCATATTATATTAAATAATCATTACATACTTACTCATATTTCATATAATATCGCTCTGCGTGCAGTCTTAAGATTTCCCAGAATTGTAAAGCTTAGCTTGCGAATGTATTGGTGTGAATGTCTCAATTTACCGAAACTACGTATTATGTTATAATAGTAGATACAAGAAACGAAATTGAAAATTAGGGTACGAATGAATAAAAATACAAGTTAAGTTTTGAAACATATTATAATATACAATCAGTTTTGGATTGAGATCAAAAAAAGTCGGTAACAATTTAGCTACTTTGTACAGTTTATCGATACGGATGAGTCGATCGCTTGCGAGCTTAAATAAACACAACGATTGTCTAGAAAAAAGAAAATAAAAACCGCAAGCGACCGTGCTCTCTCCTTTCGGGGAAACAACTCTACGAAAGAAGATGAAAAATAAATATAGTACTATAAATTGGGAATGTGGAATCAGCGTCGACTCGAATACGACATAACCAACAAGTATGTTTACATAACGGACTACCTCCGTCCGTGTGTAGCAATATTGCGAGCGCATATTTATCGCATGGATGTTAAAAATGAAATGCTGTTTGTTGTTGAATAAATTGAATTTATTTAATAGTCGTCACGAAACAATTATACGGAGACTGTCGATCGGATGGGAATAACTTAGACCTCGTTCACAACATTAGTAAAATATCACAATATATCGACGCCGAACGTCCGGCGATTCGGACGCGATCGGTCATTCCTAGGAGACTAACTCGGAAAAGGATTTAACGTACGCTTCGTGTAATTTAGTCATGAACTCGGCGTCGTTTTTCATAAGGTAATTTAAAGCTTGGAGCAGCTGGTTTCTCGTCAGAGGCTCGGGTCTGGGGTCGGAGGCGGAGGCGGGCTTGGACGGCGTCGCCGTCTCGGGCGCGGGTCTCTCGGCGGGGATCTTGCAGGCCGACGAGGTGAACATGGTGGGCGGCATCAGGGCCGGCTTCTGTGGCGTCTCTTCGGCGGCGGCGAAGGGCGGAGGCGGAGGCGAGCGCCGAGGCGTCGCGGCCATCTCGCTCTCGAGCTTGCCGTTGACGCTCGCCTTGGCGGGGGTCTTCTGACTGGGCTTGGCTGGGTTCGGCGCTTTGGGCCCGTCCGTCTTGCCGTTCTTGCGCTTGTCGCGTCTGTCCTGCGCTTCCGCCTTGGGCGTGACGGAGCGCTGCTGCTTCTCGATGTGTTCGACGCTGTGCACGGGGTCGCTCATGAGGCGCTGAAGGATGGCCGGGTCCTTGACGGGCCCGGGCGCTCGGGGCGCGCCGTGTCCGAAGAGAGCGCCGGGGGCCGCCGAGACGGGCAACTGAGCGCCGCCTCCCGCCTTGGCGAAGAAGTCCATGACGGACTTTGAGGCGATATCGGGAGCCCGGGGCCGCTGTTCGCGCGTCTGCGCCTTGTTCGAGTTGTAGTCGTCCTGGGCCTTACTCAGCATGCTGAATATGTCGACGGGAGCGGCGGACGCGGGCGCTGGGGCGGGGGCGGGGGCGGGTGCGGACGGTCGAGCTTTGGGCGCCGCCGGTTTCGACTCGTCCGTCTTCTCCGCCGCCGTCGACTCTCTGACGAGCCGCTCTATCTTAGCGGCGACCCTCGCGCACTCCTCCTTATCGTAGAACCACAGGCCGAAAATGCGCCTCTGGGAGTTGCGGTACAGCAGAAACGGCTCCTGCAGCTGCAGCTCCAGGCCCTCGGTGACCGGTTCTATGAGATTCTCGGTGGAGAGCCTGTTCATGACGAGGACGCTGTAGGGAGGGGGCCCGCGGCGCGAGTAGACGAACAGGGCGCCTTCCACCTCCGTCTTGATCCACTCGTTGTCGTCGAAAGAGTATAACGCCACATGCGCCGACGTCTCGACGATATCCTTGGCGTAAGGGTCCACGCGTCTCACGGCCGCCACGTTCATGCGAGCCTCCACGCCGTCGCCCATGTCTCTAATTTCACCTCAAAGTGTAAACGGCAAATCCGCAGTGACGCGAGTAGACCGCTCGGCAGTTCGGCGTTGACGTTTTTTAATACAAAGCGCGCCTAATAGCGCAATTCGCGGCCATGCGCCATCCGTCAATTTGCACTTTATTTACGAAAATTGCGCAATTATTTATTATTTTTATACTTGTTTTGGTAAAGATTCTCGAAACTTGTTAATCTACATAAAATCTCTAATGTCTCTATTGTATCGAATTGTTACCTAGAACACCAAACTTATGCGAAATTGTGCAACAATCAAATAACATCTTGCCATTAAAAATAATATCATAAATAAAAATAAATACGCACTACGCAGTCGTTTTCATTTTTAATTTAAGAATTACCAAATTAAAAATATTTTAACTGTCTAGAGCCCTTCATATCCCAATAAATGCATAATATTATCTTATTGGGGTGTAATCCTGTTCTTGGGGTTGCAATTGGGGGTCGATTGCCATCTAAGCACTGAGTTTTTCATCGCGTGTTAAATTAAAGGAGCAATTTCTTGTCCACAGTAACAATTCGACTGAAAAATAAATCATTAATTATTGGCATATTGAGATTCGCTGCGCAAGGTTTTCCTCGGGCAATTTACGAGAACCCCATATTCTGCAAATTAATACATTTCGTAGATGTTTAAATGTCTGTGAACTGACGTAGACAACACTTAATCTAGTTAATCTAGTATCTGATTGAACGGCAACCCTAATATCCTCACTAACAACTCCTAATCCCCAACGCATTATCCTACCAACCACACGACTCCGTCAATTCTGGACATAACGTTGGTCAAGGGTAATTCCCGGATTTCAAACATGCACTGCATCCAGGCTCTGTCCTCGGACCACCTTCCAGTATTCTTTACGTTGGACGGTGAGGTCGAGATGGTGTCTGAGGTCGTTTTCAATTATGCAAAGGCTGATTGGAAGCGATTCAGAAGCATAGTAGAGTCTCGGGTATTGATTAAACGACAGAATTATACCTCAAATGACACTAAAACTATTGACGATGATATTCATTACTTAACATCCGTGATCGAGCAGGCCAAAATATCATCAATTCCGTCGCGTAAAAATATTTGGAATAACATAGAACTCACCCCAGAAATAATTAAACGTATTAAAATTAAAAATAATATGAGAAAGCAATGGCACAAAAATAAATCGCCCCAACTTAAAACTCTAATTAACAAACTAACTGATGAAATTCGCGTTCAAATTCAAAACATCAAAAACGCTTCGTGGTCGCGTAAACTAAAAGCTTTGAAACCGGGAGATAATTCCTTATGGAGAATGACGAAATCGCTTAAAAATAAAAACTCAAATATACCACCTTTAAAAACCGGAAACAACGTAGCTAACACGACTCAGGAGAAGGTCGAGATTTTAGCTGAGACATTTTCTACATCTTATCAACTTACGCAAAATTACATTGACCAAAAAACCCAAAATAAAGTAGACCGGGCAATTAAAGATATTAGTAAAACTCCAATAGATAAAAAATCCATTAACCAAGTCGGCATATCAGAAATTCTTAGTATTGTTAAACGATTATCAAATAGAAAGGCTCCAGGTATAGATAAATTAGAGAATATATTGATTAAAAACCTTCCTTTTGTTTGCTTTAAGTACTTAAATAACATTTTTAATTCATGCTTATCTTTTGGATATTTCCCAATAATCTGGAAAACGGCAAAAATTCATCCGATAAAAAAACCTGGCAAAGCAGATAACATACCAATTAACTACCGCCCGATAAGTTTACTTCCCTCATTTAGCAAATTATTTGAAAAAATTATATTATCTCGATTAAAGGAATCTCTTAATAGCAAACTCATTAATGAGCAATTTGGTTTCCGCGAAAATCACTCGACTACGCATCAACTTAATAGATTAACAGAGCACATATCTGCCGATTTTAATATGAAAAAAAGTTCTGGTCTTTTATTATTAGATATGGAAAAGGCTTTTGATACAGTATGGCATGATGGATTAATGTATAAACTTTTAAAATATGAAACTCCCTATTACATTATTCACATGTTACGGTCTTACCTGAAGAATCGAAGCTATGTTGTTTCGCTAAATAATACATTTTCGACACCGCGTAAAATACCAGCTGGTGTTCCTCAAGGAAGTATACTTGGCCCGTTTCTCTTCATTCTATATACTAATGATATTCCAATGTTAAAAAATACTAAACTCTCAATGTACGCTGACGACACTGCAATCCTTACTAGTTCTTATGGTCTTAAACCTATTGCAGTTAAACTTCAAAAATCCCTTGAAAACTTAAAAAAATATTTTATGAAATGGAGAATTAAAATTAATCAAGACAAAACAGAAGCAATAATATTCACTAAACGTAGACAACCCTTGCCTGCACCCATTAAAAGTGAACAAGGGCATAACATTGAATGGAGAGCGAGCGTTAAATATCTGGGTATACACCTGGACTCCAGACTAAAATTCAATAAACATATAACTGAACTCCGGTCGAAAGGGCTCGGCGCCATTGCGGCTCTAAAATCAATATTTAATAGAAAAAGTGCGCTTACAATAAAAAATAAAATTCTAGTCTATAGACAATTAATCAGACCTGTTTTAACTTACGCTTGTTCAGTGTGGAGTAACGCGAGTAATAGTAATTTTAATAAACTTCAAGTAATTCAAAATAAAGCCATAAAAATAATTTATAATACACCGTTTTATACTAACCTTAAAAAACTCCACACCAAACATTTAATTCCTACCATTAAAGAATACTGTTATTATCAAACCGAAAAATACTATAAAAAAATCTCGCGAGACCACGCAAACCCACTAATTTCAAGAATCGGTGATTACGACAAAGCAAAACTTAAATTTAAATACAAACATAAAATGCCTAAGCACATATTGCTTTGATGCAGTTAAGCTCATCACAGTGTCATCAGTTTCAGGTCTACAGGGCTAGGTTTATTTACCTTTGTATGTGTTTTATTTTGTATATTATGTATTTTGTATAATTTGTTTTTTCTCATCTGCTTCATTCTTTTCCAAAATTTTTTTTTTTTTTTTTTTGGATTTTTTTTTAAATTTGTAAAAGGTTTTATGTATTTTTCCTTTAATTTAGTATATTCTCGTATAATTTATTATTCTTTTTATGTTATTGTATAACTTAACAATTTGTAAACAATGTAAATGGTTATGAACCAGTATTGTGCATTTAATATATCTGTATGCTATTTTACCTATGTCTATTTAAGAAATAAACTTTTATAAAAAAAAAAAAAAAAAACAACTCCTAATGACTACCCGCCTATACGTAGATATTCTTTGTCAAAATTTCCGGAACGAAATTTTAAGAACCACATTTAATACTTTCGAAATTTAATGGCATCCCTGCCCATCATTGCATACAGATGTTTTTAATTTCGTAAAACGGTGAAAATTTTCACAAACCACAAAATAGTCTCAGAACGCTTAACAAATTGGCACCAGGATATTGTTTAAAAGAAAACTGATCTGGCTAATATGGAGAGATGTGGAGATAAATGAAACAAACCACGAATAGGTTTAAGACTTATTTTGCACCAGCTTGACACAAAGATACGACTTGAAAAAAATATTTTTGCATAAATTCTATTCTAAGTATCATAAACCCTTTTTTATAACTTTTATATTTCCCCTTAAGATATTTATGGAGGTTTTGTGATCTTTTCGGCTTTTCACGATTAAGTTTTTTTCATAACCTTAATACAAAATAAAACAAAATAAAAGTCAATTTTAAATCTGGTTTTTCTGAAAATTATGTTTCTTATTGTTTTTTAGGCTTTGTCTTTCCGTTTATTTTTATGCTCAACTTTTTTTTTGCAAATTCAGTTTTTTATGATTTTTTAAACTTAAAGAAATATCGCAATTAAAGTACGTACGACAATAAAAGTACGTAAGTGATTACATACGCCGTACGCAGGACATCATCAAGACATCAGCGCCCATTTGTAACTTTATTCCTGACTACTAACTCGACGATTAAAACAATTAATTCTTACAACTGATTTATTTTTATGTATTTGTATATACATATTAATCTATGCAAAAACATGTATTCACATTTTATTCATGAACTGACTAATATTTTTTTTTAATAAAATAATATTATCTTTTGCTCTGAGCAAATAAGTTTAAGACGGTTTGACACTGTTATCAGGGATACATATAATAAACAAATATTTTAAATGCAGCTGGAGATACTTTTACATACATACATGCATCGACAGATAATTAAAACAAACAATAATAATCTGTCGGCGAGTGCGCTAAAAATGGTATTAGATATACACGCAATAGGTCATATGGTAGGTTATTTGAAATAATATTTTGTTAGATTTATCACTAGAACGTGACGAAAGTATGGTGTAATAAACATTTCCATATTTTTACTTATTTTTTTATTACAATAAAACTACTTCACAAAACTACTTTACTATTGATTCTATATGAAAATTATTTATATACATAGAAGTATTAAATCGGCAGAAGCAATGTCAATTTTACCGATCCGTATGCTGAAAAGCCAAGCTTCTATGAGTACAGGAGTATTTCAACTTCAGAAAACACATGTAGCAAATAATGCATTCCACAAAAGTTTTACGGATTAGAAGAAATGCCAACTCAAGTGTGGTATACGAGGGTAGTCTGAAAAGTTTTGAAAATTTCAGCCATGTTGGACGCACAGTTGTTGTTTAACAGTCGATGTTAGTGTTTCTGTAAAAATAAAAATATCGAATATCGAACCGTCATTAAATTCTTGAATTTGAAAGGCAATACGCCTACGCAAATTAAAGCCGAAATGAACTCTGTTTACGGGAATTCTGCACCATCATTTGCTACAGTGAAATTTTGGGCAGCTGAATTTAAATGTGATCGTACCAGCTTGGTTGATGATGAACGTTCGGGATGGCCAAAAACTGCAACCACTACCGATAACATCGGAAAAGTTCACCAAATGGTACTAGATGACCGTCGAATCAATGTTAGAGAGATAGTAGAGGCTGTGGGAATCTCAAAAGAACGTGTTTGTCATATATTGATTGAAGATTTGGGCATGAAAAAACTAACCGCGCATTGGGTGCCACGTTTGCTCAGACAAGACCAAAAACGCATTCGAATGAACATTTCCAAAGCCCTGTTGAAGCAGTATAAGCAAAATAAGTCGACACGATTTTACTGCTTTTGCCGTGGATTTTAGACTTCTGAGAAGGGATAATTGTTTTTTGCGCTCTTCTATCGGTCAAAATTTGATTTAGATGTGCTTTTTTCGATTTTCACTTATTGTAAGCCGTAATATTGTTATAAAAAGTCATTATATTAATGCAACGTTAGATTGCGACGTTGCATTAATACGACGCCACTGCGACGGCGACGGCACGATTTTATTACATTTGACGTTGATTCTAATATTCCCCCTTGCCATTGTCTAGAAAAAATGCATGGCATTTAGTGTAATTAATATGACTTGTAATTAAATAGTCAGAATTTAAATCAAATTTTGGTCAGAATAAAAATCAATTTTCGGTCAGAATTTTATTAGCAAAATGGTCAGAATAAAATTAAAAAAAAGGTCAGAATAAAAATAATAAACGGTCAGAATAAAATTAGCACATGGTCATAATAAAGTAACTTGCTGCCATAATCACATATTTTACGCAGGAAACTTGAAGTTAACCTATTTTATTATCTCATTCCAATTGTGATACTGACATATGCGTCTTCGCTTTTTGAATAGTTAGTCATAGATTGGATGATGCTGGAAAATTACAAGATATACCGAAATAAGAACAAATCAATACAATATCATTAAAAAAAAGGTTAGGTTGCTTGGTTCTATAGTGAAAGTCGGCGCGAGCGATAGCGAGACGCCTTACTTTTCCTATATAAATTTGTAATTATTAATAAATAAAAACCGTGTTATAAAATTAATTTTGTTTTATTTTAGAATGTTACACTTTGATTATCGTAGCGAAGGTCTAATAGTTGGTGTTGATAAGAGCTATCGATTCAGCGTTGGCGCGTCAGAACTGTCAAGATGTAAACGACAGACGCCGTCGAACAGTTGTACCAATCTTAAACGATAACACTATTGCCAACTGAAAAAATCGAATCTGACCATGTGTCAACATAAATCTTACCTTTTAATATTAATTCTGACCGATCCGATTTCAATTCTGACCAATTAATATAAATTATGACAATCTAATATTTATTCTGATCATTTAAAATTTATTCTGACCAAAACCATGTTAAAATTCTGACCCGAAAAATACGAGCCTAATACTATGATGCTCGTATTTTTCCGGACAGTATTTTTACAGTAACGTAAAACTATGTTACTAGATTACTACATAAATGGCTTCTTTCCATTAGGAAATAAGGCATTTAGGCAAGACAATAGAAAAAAGTTGTTTGAACTTACGCGAAGATTCATTTTATTACATGTCACTACTGTTATGTTTTATAAAGATTCTTTTGAACGGATTTAAACAAAAATGTCGTTTCAATAATGGAAAAAAGTAATAAAGATGAACTCGAAATTGTCGTTTTTGCGTTTATTCACGTAGTAAAAACATTGATTAATTGGATTTAATTCAAGTGATTGTTACATTGAAATCAGTAGTTCAACAATCCAAATGTTTACCTTAATTTTTTTTAATGAAACTTTAAAAATATTTTTTAACCGAGGAGTAAAAATTTTGTTCGGATATTTGCGCTCCGAGATCTAAAAAAATGGTCATCTCGAAAATTTTCGAGGAGAACATGTGGTCACCTTAATTAAAGTCATTATGACGCATTGGGGAAACCTGTCAGGTCACAATGGTCAGATTTGTAATAAATTAATTACTTATTCACAAATACATATACATATAATAATCAGAATTGTGTTTATCAAACCATATGACGTTATTTACGTTTTAATTGTGAAAGTACACAATACTATTTTAAATAAGTTAATTACAAACGAAACTATTCGAATTGAATTCGCGCACAGATGGTTGTCGACCGCTAGTGTTGATAGCAGTGTGGCCGCCAAGCAGAAGAGTGGTAGTTGTCGGTTGTGCGACTTTACACGTGCTTTTTGTCAACCAATTCTTCAATTAACGTGTCACATTTGCGCCTACTTCCATTCGTGAGTTCTTAACTCTATATAACTCGCACGTTTTTCTGTTAAAAATAACTTTGAAAAAGTTTGTCTATTGAACTATTTTGCCCACAAGTCGAATACGGAATTTTATTTGGTCAGAGCAGTCGACCTTCAGTGTCATTTTATTGTTTATATCATATACCCACGCGCTTTCGACGCTCGACTATTTTCAACTATATAATTAATTTGGAATTGTTAATCGATTTATATTATTCTAGGATAAATTTAAAAAATACAATTCATATATATATATATATATGTATGTATCTAATATTTGAATTGTAATTGATATGCATGGCCACAATGAAGAAAAAATTTTATTTAAAAAAATAATGCATTCCAACTACCTTCAATATTTGAATCGAACAACAATTTATATTATAATATTCAAATTTCAACTATACAATTTATGGACATCGAACTTTTGCATTCAATAATTTAAATCGAGATTCAAGTAAATTGAAATTCTGTGATAACATAAACTACTTGCAATTTATTTTATGGTATTTTTATCGGAGCCGTTCATAGTCCTCTTGTTTTACTGATTTCTACTCAATTCAAAAATATTACATTATTTTATAAGAGAATGTTCTTAAAACTCATTAGATAACAATGGATAATGATAAAAACGTGCTCATAATTGGAAGCGGCGGCCGAGAACACGCAATATGCTGGAAGTTGGCTCAATCTCCTCGCGTGAACAACATATATTGCGCACCGGGCAGTTTTGGCATATCGCAATGCCAAAAAGTGACTCTAGTTTCTGTTTTTAACATTGATAACTTTGAGGTAAAATCATTAAAAAAAAAACTGAAATGAAAATCTTACAAGTTAATTTAATAAACTTAATCTTTACCCAGGCAATTGGACGATGGTGTACAGATAATGATGTATCACTGGTCATCGTCGGACCGGAAGATCCTTTAGCTAATGGCATCGCTGACGCTTTATCGACGATGGGAATAGACTGCTTCGGTCCTTCTAAAGCCGGTGCTAAGATCGAATCTGACAAGAGCTGGTCCAAAGATTTCATGCTACGGCATAACATACCGACCGCTCGATACAAATCGTTCACTGACGCGGTATCGGCCAAAGAATACATATTAAAGTAAGAAATATATTTTTTTATTACACAAATAAATAAAAAATTATCAAAATGTTAAATTTTCAAAATATGCATTTATTTTACTAGAACTTTACATAAATATTTACAAACTGAAAATATTTATATAGTTTAAAATACATACACAAATATATAGAGACCCCCAAGGTAAGAATATGTTAACTGACAATAACAAAAATACACAATTTTATATAGTAAATAATGATTTCCTGTTATCGAAATAAAAATATATTTATTCATTTGTTTATACAGATAACTGTTCTAACCAACAACTGGCTGCCGCACGTTCGAAGCTAACCTGTTTATATTTTAAAATACATATTTATTTTTTAATGCAAAAAGATTTAAAATTTAATCAGATAAGGTCCGAACGAGCGGCAGCGAGTGAGCTTTGGTCAGAACAGTAAGCACCCCATAAATAAAAATGTAATTTATAATTGTATATCAATAAATAAATATTTTTTTAGAATAAATTTGACCCCCCCCCCTCCCTCCCCCGATAACAGGAAAGTACCATATTTTCTTCTTTAATATATTGCAACTGAATCATTCTTTAATGTAATTTTTTAATCTGAAAAAATAACTATTTAATTACATGTTCATAGTTTTTTGGCTAAATTATTGTTTAATAGTTATAAATTCATGTCTTACCTAATTCTTTCACAGAATCATGTAATTTTCGATACAGAATCATTTATAACTTAATGCTACATGTATGTACATACATACATACATGTAGCGTTCCATATTGTAATTATTAATCATTTCTTGATAATCTTTTTAAATACTATAGATCCTATGTCTATATATACTTTATTAATTCCATATGTGAATATTTTTAGTGCTTCATATCCTGCATTAGTAGTAAAAGCAGCAGGCTTAGCAGCTGGAAAAGGCGTTATTGTAGCTGAAGATAAAACTGAGGCATGCAATGCCGTTGACGAAATGCTTGTGAATAAAAAATTTGGAAATGCCAGTTCGACGATCGTAGTCGAAGAACTCATTGAAGGCGAAGAAGTTTCAGTATGATCTTCTATAATATATTGAATACAAAATAAAAATTAGATTGAACAATATGTCGAATATTTAGGTATTGGCTTTCACCGATGGAGTAACAGTCAGAGCTATGCTACCGGCTCAAGATCATAAAAGAATAGGAGAAGGAGACGTGGGATTGAACACTGGAGGAATGGGAGCCTATTGCCCCTGTCCGATTATCTCGAACGATCAGATGAACTTTGTTATAGAAAACGTGTTACAAAAAGCTGTCGACGGACTGAAAACTGAAGGAATACGCTATTGTGGTAAATATATTAAAATACTTATGTTATTTCAGTATAATATAGTGTTACGCAAAGTACAATTAAAAACATCATCATGAAATAATCAACAATTGCTATCTTATAGAGGTCAAACTGTATTATAATAACTTATTGAAATATTTTACAGGAGTTTTGTACGCTGGTATGATGTTAACGGCTGACGGACCCAAAACTTTGGAATACAACTGCAGATTCGGAGATCCGGAGACTCAAGTCATATTACCGCTTTTAGAATCAGATCTGTATACGATAATGGAGGTATTGTTTTTTATTGTGTTTTCCTCGCATTTATCTTATGACGCCATGCGTTTTACACATTGATTTATTTTTTAGTCTTGCTGTAAACAATCGTTGATAAATCAACAAGTGAATTGGAAAACTGGTGTTACAAACGTTGGCGTTGTGATGGCATCGAAAGGTTATCCTGAAACTTCAACCAAAGGCTGTGCTATAAGTGGTTTGTTATATAAACAATTTTTACTTTATGCTTAGATTTGCTTATTTGTTTAATATTTATATATTTTTTGCCTAATTTTGTCAAAATAAGAATTATTTATTTATATTTCTTTATCTCCATATGTGGGGGGATATAAAAACAGTTTTTCTCCCATTAAAAACTGGTATTTTACTTATTTTAACACATTGAATAAGAAACTAAATTTATATTTTTTAAATCATAACTTTTTCATTAGTTTACGTTTCAATGCCAAATTTGTAATACAGTTTCGTAATGATTGTTTTTTTTATATTAACAATGGTTAAATCAGTAAACATGAAACTGTAGATCATGTACCAATAAAATAAATTTGTGTTTAAAATCACCAAATATACATATTTTAAAAATAAAAACGATACAGATTATAATAAAATGATAGTGAAATACTTTTACTCATAAAAACAACAAATATCAAACTTTGTGACCTCTACAATAATTTATTTATTTTTAACACTTTATAGTCGATTTACATGGCGATATTCGCACAACCATTCAACGTTGGTACTGTTGACAGAAGTATAACTACATGGAATTTCCCCACCCCCTGTAGTACTAAATATGTTATTGGAGATACATATATCAGTGTTTCTCCTGAACTCTCAAGATGACGGGCTCTCGCTGGCTGACCGGCATTGCATTACGTATTATCCTAATAACAGCACCACCCCCTAGGTATACAGGGGTGTTTATGCTGCCTCAGTTGCAGCCTTCAGCCCTCGGACCCCAGGAGGGGCTGAGCCCTTTGGCCCGCTTGCATTACTATGCCATGCTTTGTAGTACCTCACACTCTACCTCAGACGGCCAGCCCGAAGACTCCTCCTCAAGGGTTTGGGATTTAACCCAAAAAGAGTCCTTTGCTCTCAGACCACACTGACGAATGGCGTGCCTCCCAACTGGTGGTATGCGTAGCTCCAAGTATTGATGGCAAATTTTAGATTAGGGATTAATGAATATGTTTGAAAGCCATAGTAATAAAAGAGGGACTGGGAATTTTATCTAGTCACAAAAGAGAAAATTTAATGGATGGACGGAAACTAAACTTTATAGTTATTTCTCAGAGACAAGACAAATTACAAACAATGGCGAAATTTACTTTTTTATGATGTCATTACTGACCAATAAGGTGATGTATGTACTTGCTTAAAACAACTAATTAAATAGTTGCTATGCGTATAGCCAATATTGGCGTTTTTGGTTTAGCACTGTACCGTTTTAGGTAAACCTCGGATATTTTAGTTATTTTCTGGCCACTATTAGAAAACATTTGTAGACTACGCTTGTTTTTATACTACAAATTTTTTCGACTTCACGCTTTTTCATAATGTTATATTGTGTTACTGTTTTTTTAATCATTTTATGCTAATGCATGATCTGTATCACAGTTTGATGGTAACTGATTTCACTATTACGAATATATAATATATGGTATATATTTATAGAAAAAATCAATCTGTATGTGTATGTAAACACTGCCTTGAAACAACATTTTTTTAGCCATGTTTTGAGCCTCTAAAATTTTGGATATCGGATTTTTATTTTAGTTAATATAATATTAATAACATCTTTAACTAAAGCGCTAAATACACAGTTTAACATGTGTTTTTGCTATGTGAAGTTAAGGTGACGAAACGCACAAATTTGTGCACACATTATTCAATGCGTTAATAAAAGTTACATACAATTTAAAATGAGAATCTTTTTTTTGAACTGTTATTCAATTGTAGAAAATTATTAAAAAAATTATTTTCTACAATTTAAACAACAACGAAATCATGCAGTGAGAAAATTTGGGTTTTCTGAATAATTAAATAAATATTATTTTTAAACCCTCTTGCAAAGACTAGTAAGCATTGCTTATCCCTGTATTATGATAGTCACGCCACTGTGTGTGTACAGGTGTCTTAAAAACTGAATTCCGTTTTAATTCTGATGAATTATAATGCTATAAAAAAAATTAAAACGTTAATTTTAATCAAGCCTTTCTAGTCACACATTGTTTTAAAATCATAGAATCAGTCATTTGAAAAGAATTACATTTTTGAGATATCTCGTGAACTATTCATGATTAATAATAATCTTAACATTAATGATCACATAAAATGCATTTCCACCAACGTTTATAGTTAACAAAATTAAATAAAATATTTTGAATTTAATGTATAAAAGTGGTGGGAGTATGGGAGTTAACGTGTTGCGTTGAGATTACCTTCAATGTTTGTCAAATTTTCTAGATCCATCCATGTATAAAAAATGTTTTTTCAGGCGTTAGCATGGTAACGGGTCTTCCGGATCACATAGTCTTCCACAGCGGCACTGCCAAATCTTCAAATGGAGCTTTGGTGACGGCTGGCGGACGTGTCCTACTCGTCAGCGTTTGTGCCCCTAACATTAGAATGGCCGCGTCACTGGCCACGACCGCCTGCAAACAAATCACCTTCTCCGGGGCGCAGTTCCGAAAGGATATCGCCCACAAAGCCTTTTTAAAGTACGTGCAGGTTGAGCTTGAATAGAGTATGATTTGCTGTTAAATATTAAATTATTATCGTCATATATGCAGAATTGGAACTCTTTCGTATTTAGATAGCGGCGTCGATATCGAGGCCGCAGCCGCGTTGGTCAAAGCGATCGAACCGGCGGCTCGTTCGTCGCATCGTTCAGGTGTGCTCGGACGCTTGGGGTGCTTTGGTGGTTTGTATAGATTAGCTAAGGAAACATACATTGATGCAAATGGACAGAAAGTTCCATTCAAAGATCCAATTTTGGTGGCTGGAACTGATGGAGTTGGGACAAAGATTAAGGTATTTATATTATAGAATTTTGGGGTATTAAAGCAAAGGCAGTATATCTAATAATTCAAAAATAGTAAAATTCTACTGGAGAAAAGACAAAATTAAAATATTTTTACAGAAAAACAAAACTCATAAAACATTATTTTTTAAAAATAATTTCAATCGGAAAATCTGCTTTTTATATTCTTCAATCCAATTTTTATAATCCAATCCAATTATAATAATCATTTCATTCTTATTCAGATTGCAGCCGAATTGAACAAATATGACACAATAGGAACTGATCTCGTCGCAATGTGCGTGAACGACATATTATGCGCCGGAGCTGAAACTCTCGCATTTCTGGATTATATAGCTTGTGGAAAGTTGGACGTTGAAGTGGCAGCCGTGATAGTCGAAGGCATTGCAAATGCATGTAAACAGTCTGGTTGTGCCCTCTTAGGTTGTTCGCAAGAATTTTAAGTATTTTCAAATGAATTGCATATACATATCAATAGTTTAGATTGACAAGTTTTCAACCTTCTAATCACACTTGAATTTTTTCCTATATAAATATTGCTAAAAGTCAATGACATATTTTAAAACAAAGACTTAAATGTGTCAATGGAACCTAATCAATCTAAAGTATTATTGCAATACAAAACCGCTACTTTATCACAATTTTGTTTTTCTGACAAAACTCATCTATAAATGTAAACATTTCTCTATTATAGGAGGCGAGACCGCTGAGATGCCAGCGATGTACAACATCGGAAAGTACGATTTGGCCGGCTTTGCCGTTGGATTGGTTGAAAACGAATTACAACTCCCTAAAAGCGATAAGATTATACCGGGAGATGTTATTCTAGGACTTCCATCTACTGGTATTCATAGTAATGGTTATAGTATGGTTTTGAAGATTTTCAAAGACTCCGGCAATAAATTTGACGACGTGGCTCCCTTCAGTGAGAGCGGAAAGACTTACGGAGAAGAACTACTCACGCCCACAGGTTTATATGTGAAGGCATTGTTAGGAGCCGTGAGAAGCGGTAAGATCAAAGCCTTGGCTCACATCACAGGAGGTGGGCTCATTGAAAATATACCGAGAGTCTTGCCTGGTGGCGTTAGAGCTCATTTGGATGCGACAAAGTTCAATATTAAACCCGTATTTGGATGGCTCTCGGCGACTGGTAAGCTAATTAATTAATAAAATATATTGATCCTTTTATAAATCCCTTGTAAAACATTTAGTTCATCAAATATTTTATAGGCGGTGTCGATGAATACGAAATGCTCAGAACGTTCAATTGTGGAGTAGGAATGGTCGCTATAGTCGCTGCAGAAGATGCTGCAATCGTTATGAATATGATTGTCGATCATGAAGCTAGAATAATAGGCGAAATTGAAACTCTAATTAATGGTGAGTTTGTTGCATTAATTACTAAGCATGCAATTTTAAATTAAACTATGCATTTAATACAATAATAATTGACCATTTATTTGATCGGTCTAATATAAATACTGACCAAATAAAATTAAAAAGTTGTTAAAAAAGCCAATGGATTAAATCACGGGTCAACAACATAATTTGGACTCCGGCCATTTTGAAACCTTGGAATTCGTAGGCAGGCCACATAATATTTTTTCAATTGGTACTGATTGGTTTTATATAAATTCATTATTTTTACATATTTTATTTTTTAAATTTAACAAGCAGTACAATTATATAAAAATCAATGATAAATTAGGTGTTTTTGCATTTTTTTACTAATTTATTAAAATCAATATTATCAACCTGAAACATTAAAAATAATTATTTATCTGTAATTCTCTTACATATTTATTTTTAATGTAATTCATCTTAACAAATGTCTTCAAAAATATATGTGCTGACAAATATAGTAAACATTTTAGCAGGAAATATGGATATTGATAGTTCATTATAAAATTCTATTAAAGCCACTGATTTGAAAGAGTCTTACGTCATTTATGTGTAAGTCAATTATACATTTTCATTTATAATCCGGAACATCTTCATAGGGAGCGAAGGGATTTTGAAAAATCTAGAAGTCCTAAAAATCGTTTTGTAAAGATTCAATGTATTCTGAAAATGTACTTATTGGCAACGCTATCTTATTTTCTTTTTCAAATATAAATTTACAATATGGGAAATTATGGAGTTTCTTTTCCGTCAGGTTGCTTTTTAATAATTTAAGTTTCATTACGAATGCTATAATTTTTGAAAATGTTTCATGAGTGAATTTTCTTTTGCCCTGGAGTTTTAAATTTAAATCGCTTATGAGAGTTGTTACATCTACCAAAAACGCCAGTTGAAGAAGCCATTCCGAATTTACCAGTTCTGATATTTCTTTATCTTTTTCCATCCAAAAATAAACACTTTATTATATTTCCTGTACTGAGCAACCTTGACATCTGTGTAATATATAATATCTTCATATTGTGCTTCAATCTCGATTAGAAATTCTTAAAACTGGAGGTGATTTAAACTGTCTTTTGATGAAATTAATTATTAATACAATAACATCCATAAATTTATCAATTTTTAATATATTCATACATAAAACACGTTGATGACAAATGCAGTAAATAGTCATTGGTGCTATGTAACTCAATTCTGATTTTTTTTGTGAAATCCGAGCAGATACATCAGTTTTTTTTACCACTCATATTCAACCCTCCATCGGTGGTAATATTTAGCAGATTCTCTCATAGTTCTTTTTTTTATACTGACAAGAGCAGCCATTTCTTCAAAAATATTGAAATTAATTGTATTTGTTTTCAAAATATCTTGCGTGTCATTTCCAATTTCTTCAATTCGCCTTGCAATCGCGCAAGCCGATAAACTGAAGTCCTTAACCCTTTAGGCGATATGGCAGCACGTATGCGGCGATATGGCAGCACGTATGCGGCGATACTCAATGGAACCAGACAGAGTATCGCCGCACTTATGCGTCCACGACTTGATTAATTATTACTTATTCACGATTTGATTAATTATTACTTATCCCGACAGTATATATCATTAGTAATAATATTTCATATTTTATAGTAAATATTTGTAATTTAGAACAATTATTTTTTTATCTCGGCGCTACATATATTTGTCAATGATATTTGGATATCATTCGATTTTGGTGAGAAAAATAAGTATCATAGACGTATATTATGTACACAATCCAAATCAAATATATTTCTTGGAATTGATACCAACAGAATCACAGATGTTCTTTAAAGATTCTGCACCCAAAATGGAAGTAAATGTCTTGTTCAATGTTTTGAAAATAACTACGAAAATAAATTTTAAAAAATACATATCGATTTTATCAACGCTGGTGTTCAAGTGTGTGTAAGTACTGTAAATGTAACAATAACATTATAAAATAATAATATTTTTACGTAATATTATCAAACACATTATCTTTAATAGGCCTCCAATATGGACGATTTGTTATTATTGTATTATTGAGATTATTATTATATTATTGAAATGACTCCAACGATCACAAAAACAAACAAAATGTGTTTCGTATTTCAATTCATGTTTCACGTGTGACAATTTACTTTTAGACACACAAAATAAATTCACACTAATAAATTTTAGAATGTGTTTTAGACGCATTGTTTTCAAAACTGTTTATTTTTTATTATTGATTTTTATATTATACTCTCTTGTTTTTATATTTCTATATATTATACACATAAAATGTTAAGAATCACTTAATTACTTTAGCAATAAAGCAACATTTAAGGACTTTCACAAACAGAGAACGAAGCGAAGGCGTGGCGAGGCGTTTTTATTTTGTAATACACCGAGTCCTTCGAGTCTCGTCACACAGAAAACGAACGCGAAGCGTTCCGAGGCGTTTTCGCGGCGAAGCGTGCCGGTTGTGATTGTTTACAAACTATTCGTTAGACATACGAAAATAAGTGTAAAATCGGTCTTCATAAGATTCAATTATGGAGCCTATGATACTCTCCATAGTCTTCCCGGGTTTTATTTATATCGTGACGATATTTTATTTTTGACTTTTATTATTAAAAAATAAGAAAAAGGGCAAAGAATTTGGGTAAACCCGGGAAGACTATGGAGAGTATCATAAGCTCCATAATTGAATCTTATGAAGACCGATTTTATACTTAGTTTCGTATGTCTAACGAATAGTTTATCACAACTGGCACGCTTTGCCGCGAAAACGCCTCGGAACGCTTCGCGTTCGCTTTCTGTGTGACGAGACTCGAAAGACTCGGTGTATTACAAAATAAAAACGCCTCGCCACGCCTTCGCCTCGCCTTCGCTTCGCTCTCTGTTTGGATAGGCCTTTACTCTAATATACACGTGAAAAAATAATTATAAGTTGACAAATGTGAGGCGGAAATAAAATAATCAAAAGTCGATAAAAGTGAAATGTAAATAAACAAAGCTTATAATAAAATGTTGAGAACCACTGAATTTGCTTAATCTATAAATGTGATATTGTAAATAAATATAATACAATAAATAAAAATGATGATAAATGTGACAACTAAAATAATCATATGTTGATAAAAGTGAGATGTAAATAAATTTTTTTATCAATAAAGCAAAAAATAATATAAAATAATCATAATTTGATAAAAAGTTAGACGTAAATAAAAAAGTTTATAATAAAATGTTGAGAACAACTGAATTTGCTTAAAACAACAAATATAATATTAGTCCAGTCAAATAATGTAAGAGAGAAAGTTGAAATTTTGCATAGACCTTTGCTTTGACGTTTTAAAGACGGGCTGAAAAGTCTCATAAGATATCACTAGTCAAGATATCAAAGGTCAAAAGACACAACTGTCCGTTTTTTGCAATTATCTCGTTTCCTATATATGTCGCATGTCATTAGATGTTTCACAAGACTTAGAGAGCATAGCATTTTCTATACGTTCGGTTTTTCGCATTTCTTCGTATGATTAACCGTTTTTGAGATATAGCGCAGAGAGCGGGAAGCGTACATCCGTTTATAAGATAATGTTATGTAAACTAATGAGGTGAAATAAAAAGTTTCCGTATTTTCACGCAAGTGGTCACTTTCTTTATGTCAAATCGACACATTTTTACCTTCAAGATATGACTACATTAAAAGAAACAATGGATAAAAAACCATTAAGAACTTTGAAAACGTATTATTCACAATAAGGCGCACTGATAAATTTTATTCCGGAACGTGGACCGATATTGTGATCGAGCAGTCTAATGAAATCCATGAAGACAGAAGGAGGAGTTTCTCGGAGAGGAAGTATGCAAGACAGCGTTTTGTGTTAATGGGTATATAGCATGCACGCCACGAACACTATCTGTGAGGAAATTAAGAAGTTTTGTAATATGTCTTAAGCTTTGCAGAACAACACGTCGACTCAAGAGATTAGTTAGTAAACTTTTTGAGTAGTTTACTCTTCACAATCCTTTCCTAAATATAATGCAAATAGTATCTACAGCTTCCAGAATTGTGGGAAATGTCAAAATAAACTGCCACAAATCAAATGATATTAGCCTGGAATCAATGGAAAAATTAAAGCATGCAGACAAAGTTCTTTTACTTTCTACGGTTAACTGATCTGTCAAAGTAAATTACTGCAAAGTGGCTGTAAATCCATTGCTACTTTTTCAGAGAATAACCGTAAAAAAAAGGTTTGACGATCATCTTAAGGAATATCTACAGTATGAATTAATAAATTTATACCCAACATCACTATTTGACAATGCCGGCATGCGAAATATTACAAAAGTAAACATAGAGCCTGTCAATATTGAACTGAATCAGAATAATGTAACATACATCATCGATGATGGATTTCATCTGCATCGCGTCGTATGGAGCAAAGACGATACTGTCTCATCATTCTCAATAGATACGTCAACTATTTGTAAACACATTTCGGTTTTAAACGCATTTAAAAAGGCTTCATAAAATATAAACTATATTGGGTACGACAGATGCTTTTGGACTGCAATTGTAAAACCATTTAGGGCATGACATACATGCCTTTGGACTTCTAAAGGTTAAATATACTTATTTCTACTCCTTACACCCACAGTACACTTACTGACATTAACCCTTTAACCACGGCTGATATTCTATATGCCATTTCGAAACTTGTTAATATGTGGGGGAGTACCTATTTTTGCCATAAGTTATTTAGATATTATTTCAATAAATTAAAGTGTTTTCCACCTTAAATTATAAAAAAAAAATATATTACAAGAAGTTCATAAGTCCAATGCGTACTGGCGATTTTCTTAATGACTTCTATACGTGTCATCCGCGTTCAAAAGGTTAAGAGTTGGTATTTGGGTAAAGAAAGTAACATATTTTTAGATTATCCCGACATTATATTACACAATAAAGACATAAATTTTACCACATAAGAAAAACGCCTCCAAAAGTAGCCCGCGGGACATCTTTTGCAGACCCCTGGTTTAAATGTAATACACATTCAAATAAATTTTGGCGTAAAGCCAGAATATTGGCTTTCTGTAATCTGCGTTAATCCAACTGAAGCCAATTATTTGGCTTTTATTCAGTAGTGTGTTAATTGCAATGCAAAAACGTATTGGATTGTTATATTATAGTTATAAAAATAAAGCTTTTAATGTAAAATGCATAATCACTGAAATTTTCATCAGAATTCAACTATTGTTTCTCTACCATTTTAGGTGGTCATCGAGTCATTGTGGATAACTACAAACAAGCGATGAAACCATTGATCGCTCCATACGAGGTACAAACATCCAAGTCTCCAAAAGGATTATCGTACAAAGACAGTGGTGTTGATATTGAAGCCGGAGATTCACTAGTCAGCCTCATAAAACCTTTAGCAAAGTATTATTACATTGTTTTTTAATACATATCTTATTGAACTGACCCTAAAGTTTATATATTAATTAGGGCAACAACCCGCAATGGCGTCATCGGCGGTCTCGGTGGATTCGGCGGACTGTTCCGAATCAACGACATCGATAATAAGTACACTGATCCAGTATTGGTGATGGCCACTGATGGAGTCGGCACTAAGTTGAAAATCGCCCAGGATACTTCACAGCATAGGACGGTCGGCATAGATTTGGTGGCTATGTGCGTAAACGATATTTTATGCAACGGAGCTGAGCCTATGACGTTCTTGGATTATTTTGCTTGCGGTATTTTGGAAGTTAATGTAGCTCATGATGTTATGGCTGGAATAACGAAAGGCTGTAAAAAGGCCAATTGTTCATTGATAGGTATGTATTACTTTAATTTGAAGGGTTAGTTTTTTTGAAGTGAACTTTCGTTTGACAAAGGTTATTTTGGAATGAAATTTTGTGTATATATCAAAGTATAAGATATGCATATTAAAAAATAAAAGTCATAGATATTTGCTTATATTTAAACGCATAACGACATCGGCGACAAAATACTTTTGTTTTGTTTTTTGCACAATATCTTCAGAGCATATATCACTGCACTGTAATTAAATGGTTAAAATGCATGTTTTTATAATAGGTGGTGAAACAGCAGAGATGCCAGGAATGTATAATCCAGGAGTTTACGACCTTGCCGGATTTGCAATGGGCATTGTAGAAAAATCACATATATTACCGAAACTCAAAGAAATAAATGTAAGTAGTAGAAAAGAAAAAGCGATACTCTTAAACTTTTTCACATAATATATTATTTCTTCAGATTGGCGATTCTATCATTGGATTACCATCAAACGGAATGCACAGCAACGGATTCAGTTTGCTTCATAAAGTGATGGAGACACACAACTTTAAAATGTCTGACATTGCACCGTTCAGCGATTATGGTTTAACGTTTGGTAATAGACATATTTACATAACGTATTTGCATAGTTGCATATTATTCTTATCTTTTTTTTGTACAGGGGAAGAATTACTGAGACCAGCCAAGATTTACGTAAAAGCCGTCTTACCAGCTATACATAGCAACAAAGTGAAAGCCATTGCTCACATAACTGGTGGCGGCTTAATCGACAACATTCCGAGGATCATTCCAGAAAATCTACGAGCTAGATTGAACGCTCAAAATTGGCATGTTCATCAAGTGTTTGCTTGGATCGCCGACACCGGCAACGTCGAAAATTCAGAAATGGTGCGAACATTCAATTGCGGATTGGGTATGGTGTTGATTGTGTCTCCTGAAAATCAAGCCGAAGTGATGAATAGCATGCGCAGCTATGGCGCTATGGTCGTCGGAAGTATTCAAGCGAGACCTCCAGATGGGCAGAGGGTGATAATTGATAATTTTAGTTCCTCTCTGGAATTTGTGCGAAGATTGCCACTACTGCCGAGGAAGAGAATAGCTGTCGTCATATCTGGAAATGGTAGTAATTTACAGGCATTGATCGATAGTACGCGTGATTCAACTCAAGGAATTTGTGCCGACGTTGTACTTGTTATAAGTAACAAATCGAAAGCTTACGGAGTTGAAAGGGCTCAACAAGCTGGAATTGAATGCAAGGTTTGTAAAGCATTAAAAATCTAATGTAACTTAACATAGTAAACTAATAAAATGTATATCTTTTAGATTGTATTAAAATCTAAGTTTGAGGAAGTCAGAGATTTCGAGAATGCCATACATAAACACTTAGAAGAAGCTAAAATCGATATTGTATGTTTGGCCGGTTTTATGCGAGTTTTATCGTCGGAATTTGTATCAAAATGGCGAGGACGGTTAATAAATATACACCCGTCGCTTCTGCCTAAGCATCCTGGAATGCACGCTCAACAACAAGCTCTTAATTCTGGAGATAAAGAAGCTGGATGTTCAGTTCATTTTGTCGATGTCAGTATTATTCTATTCCTTATTTTTCATTATTAATAGAACAATTACATGTATTTTTTTTACAACAGGAAGGAGTAGATACCGGAGCAGTCATAGTCCAGGAAAAAGTAATTGTACATAAAGACGATACTTTAGATATTCTGTCCGAACGAATTCACCATGCTGAACATAGAGCATATCCGAGAGCCTTGCGATTGTTAGCAACTGGCAGAGTCCGCCTCGGTCCCGATAATAGATTGTTACACATATATTAATCTTTTATTTATGACTATTATTACATGTTGATATGTATTTTTACTTTCAAGAAAAATATTCCCTGTTATTTACCACAAATCAATGATAAACAACATCATGACGTCACGTGTTACATGAGTTTATTAAAAATATATTATAATAATAATAGTTCAAAAATTTTAAGACTGATAAATCGCGTCTCTGTCAAATTTGTGTCCAATTATGTATGTACATTTTGTTACTTTTGCATAATGTATGTATGTATTCTTTCTTTTTAATAAATCTAAAAAATGTTTAAAAGTTTTTTAATATTTGAAATATTTTGACATTTGCAAATTTACTTCTGTCGAATGATACAATTTGTTGTCTTACAAAATTCGTTCACAGATCTGTGAAACATAACATTTTATATTAACGAAGTCACATTCTATATTTAAGATAACCTACAGAGACAAATTTTAAAACTCATTTGTGGCAAGAACACATTTTTGCTCAAGCTTAAGAAAAATTTCTCTCTTCTACTTTTAGTAAATTGCTAACCTTTTTGATATTGTGAACCACTAAATCATAATTTTAAATCCCACAAATGAAATGACAAACATTATTTTTTTAATGAATAAATACATTTATAAAATAAAGATCAGAGAATTTATATTTTATTGATATGTAATGCACCCATTTAATACAATAAAACTATAAATGCTAATTTAATTAAAATAAAATCTGTATTTGTATCAAAGTTATTCAAGTTAGTTTATATATTACAAAATAAATTAGGCCTATACACATTTTTAGTGAAATTTGCTCTTGCCTGTCATGGATTTTTGGCTCCTATGATGGAAAAACGTTTTTATTTTAAGCCAAAAAATATTTTTAATTATTGTGACTGGTTAAAACATTTTTTCACACAAATATTAGGGGAACCCAGAAGAAAGACTTTTTTTAATGAAAAGTATTTTTCCAATTACAAATTTATTTTGCAATATTATTCTACAAAATAATCTCCTTCGACAGATACAACCTTATTCCATCGATGAGGCAAGTTTTTAACCCCACACTTGTAAAAACTGACTGGCTGTGAGCTAAAATATTCAGAAATAAATGTTTAGCTTTACTAACACTTAAATTATATTGTAGAGACTTAAATAAATGGTAATCTGGTGGTGCTATATCGGGAGAAAATGGAGGGTGAGCAACAGCTTTCCATCTGAGAGCATTAATTTTTTCTCGCAATATGAGGCAGGCGTGTCGCCCTGTTCTCGTCGCTTAGTGCGTGTGAAGCCTACGCGCCTTCCCAATAGTTTTTAACTTCTTTGAATGCTATTCCATGAATATACTGTCTAATTTGCTAACTCCTGAATCAACATTTCTGTATTGGCTTCAATTTCTGCAGCTATGCGGTCATCATCGATAATTTTTTGTGTCCTACTTCTAAGCTTGTCTTCCAAACAAAAATTCCAGATTTAAATCCTTTGAACCATTTTTGAATTTGACGAACCAGTAAAACTTAACCATAGACGGCACAAATATTTTTGGTTGCTGTGGTTGCCGATTTTTTTTGTGAAATTCAGGTAGCATACAAATGCGTAAAAATACCGTATCGGAACGAAATCTTTCATTGAAACTTAGGGTGTTTTTTGTTGTTATGTTCGTAACACACTCTCCAGAGGTTAATGCAAACACTACTAAAAGAAAGACATGTGACCCGAACAACAAATACGTCACAACTGGCCGTCAAAGTTATTTAGTATAAAAACATCCTTTCTTTTGGGTACTGCTAATATATTGTCGAAAATTAGATCAAAACTTTTCTTGCTTTTTCACTCAGCAAATGAAAGTGGGAACGCTCAGTATCGAGCGTTCTCACTACGACGGTGACGACACGATTTTATTGCTTTTGATTTTTGACTTCTGAGAAGGGATAATTATTTTTTGCGCTCTCCTATTGGTTAAAATTCAGTTTAGATATGCTTCATTCGATTCTCACTTATTGTAAACGCGCCGGCATGATTTTATAGCTTTTGACGTGGATTCTAATCAGGAAGTGGCATTTGCTCCTCCCCTATTGAATTTTAGCTCAATGAAATCGTAATTTAAAAAATAATACTGAATGGCCACCTTTTGCATTTATAGAAATAGCTTAAATGTAAAAAGATTATCTGTGAATTTTTGTTCATTTATTGATGCTGTGAAAGCTAAAAAAACGGAAAAAGGTTACCTCAGAAATTTTTGTTCGTTTTAAAATGTCTGAGATGACTTTTTTTAGCTTCCTCCAACATCCCTAAACGAACAAAAATTTCTTAGATGACCTGTTTTTAGAGCCCGGGGCGCTGAATGTTCTCGGGCCGGTCCTGGTTATTAGATTAAATATTAAAACCTATTTACATAATGAATACCTTTTATAAATTCAAATTTATAAATATATACATATTTTTAGAACTGTAAAAAAACAAAATTTACTATATAATCTCTGTTTTATAAAATGCTAATTATTTATTAATTGGTGTACGCCCTTTATTGAATAATATAAATATGGTTAATATTTTCTGTGTTAGGACCAAAGATGAACTTGACAGCTGTCATCAATTGATTTTGTCGGTACGATGTCAAATTGCTTAGATTTCTTGAAAAAGGACGATGACTGCAAAAATATAATAATAGCATGCACCGGAAGCGTCGCAACGATAAAATTAAAACAACTAATCAATACGCTATTCCAAGAGTCGTCAGAAAACAAAATGCAGATGAAGGTTAGGGTTTGTCGAAATATTAACTCCTGTAAAGATTTGATAATTTATTTTTTAAGATTGCTGTAGTAGCAACGCAACATGCCAAGCATTTCTTCAACGCTGATGACTTACCGCTATCGGTAAAACTGTTTTCCGACGACGACGAGTGGCAGAATTGGAGCGGCCGCGGAGATCCCGTGCTTCATATAGAACTGGCGAAATGGGCCGATGGAATGGTGATCGCTCCACTGGACGCTAATACACTGGGTAAAATGTCACAGGTATAATATTTTTTTTCCTTCTTTTTTTAAATCCAAGATGTGGTTAATTTAGTGAATTATTTTAGGGTATATGTGATAATCTTCTAACGTGCATTACACGCGCGTGGATAATGAACAAGCCTTTATTGTTCTGCCCCGCTATGAACACTAAGATGTGGGAGCATCCAATAACGTCGAGGCAAGTAGATATGTTAAAAAATTGGGGCCACATTGAAGTACCGAGCGTGAACAAAACACTAATGTGTGGCGATACGGGTATGGGGGCCATGGCTGAAGTCGAAACTATAGTCAAATATATAAAAATGTTCATCTGTAAAAAATAAATTAAACAAAATATATTTTATATAATAAAATGTATACTTTATTATATCTTACTTATAAAAATTGTCTTTTATAATGAATGTACATATATGTTTTTATCTATATATTAAATACAAATAAACAAATTATTGTGCGTAAACATTGTGTAAAATATTTATTTATTTCCAATATTCAAAATTTAAATTTTGATCTAATAAGCTCAAATATATTAAGACACTCATATTTGAGATTCAATATTTAAAGCACTTAAGCAACACTGATATATTTTGATATATAAAACTATTTATTTTATAATACGATTCATATAAAAATTACACTTTTTATCTTCCATATATTATACATATTCATCTTTATACAATTGACACATTGCTGATACAAACCTACGACAATGCAAAATAAATTGACAAAATCCTTTGGTCCCACAACATAAGATATGGGAATGATATATTATAAAATTGTGCAATATACTTAGAAATAAGCTTATATATTATATTTTCAAGGAACATTATATTATAAATGAGATTCTCTAATGTGTCATCACGAATTAATATTTCAATATTTAAATACAAAAGAATATATACAGATAAAAAATATACATAAAACTTAAATGAATGGCACCACTTCTATTTGAGATTTTCAATTCAATTAATTTTTTTATAAAAGCTTTGGTAATGTATAATACGTGTTTAGAATCTCATGATAAAACCATTTATACAAAAAGAGAAACAATCCCTCAAAAATATATATGTATTGTACTTTTTGAATGTCATGGATGCATCGTCAAATAATAATAAATTATCACTAACAAGTAAAAACAAAGTATATATGACTTCTAAAAAAATACACTGTAACAGATGGTTCGTAATTTGTAAATAACGTAACAAAAAGGAAGGTTTGTTATCACAAATTATTTCTATGGCAATGTTGAATTAAATCTATGTAAATTATAATAACAAATAAATCAATCTGAATAACTTTTAAAGATAAAAAAATAATATAATTTTGAAAACAGTCTTTTTAACTAGTCAGTCATGATAATGAATGCAGTTATTTTTAATATCAGAGTCAGAACTAAATAAATATAATATATGAAAAGTGGTAGAACGTAAAAATGCTAATTAAATTATATAAAATACAATTGTATACCAGTATCCAATAATCGATTAACTAAAATATATCCGCATGATATAATTGTGCCACCTAGAAAATGCCTCTAGTGAAATATCACATGTTAAACATACATATCCTAAAAAATAACTTAACAAATATATAAATATGTAAATTCAGAGCAATACTAAATACCTAATCTTAAATGGTTAATTTGGTAAATTTCAAAAGTACATGAATGTATTGTCGTATAATATAATAATAATATAAAATAAACGCAGATATTCGATAATTTAATTATCGCACTAATTCCACCCTGATTTTTTAAAGACACTTGTTTGTATTGATTCACGGCACTTAAATCTCCAAGTCGTCCAGTCCTTTGGACAGGCGGTGCGAGTTGATGCGCCGCCTGTGCGATCTGCGCACAGCGTCAGCTCTTCTGTACGGCTCGTTCTTCAGACCGAGCAATATGTCTTCCAATGCGCCATTGTAAACTTCGTCCTGATGCAGCAGTTTTTTCTCGGCGACGAGGTGATTCTTGTTCTTTAACTCGCTGATGACGGCATCCTGAGAAGAAATCTAATGAGTGATATTAGCATATGCAAGTTGCTCTAAATTTAGATAAGTACACATGTGCATACAATGTGACATCGTAACAAACCTGTTGTTTTTTAGGGTTGTATTTGTTGGTAACTTCTTGTGCATTTGCGCGAGCTGCATTTGCTTGCGCCAATTCCAATCTTCTCCTTTGCTCGTTTTCTTGATCAACCACCTTAAAAAAACATTAACGATTTTCAGGTCTGAATTCTGATAAAATATATAAAAAATAATTAAATGTAATTATTGCAAATTATGAATAAGATAATCATGTTTTCAAAGACTGCTGCAAAATTCAAGGTTAAAAATTGACCGATGACACTGATAAAATTTATCACCGTTCGTATATTATAAATACAAAACTACTAAATTATCACATTGTGCGTTCGACATTTCATCTTTATATAAAAAAAAATATGTTACACTGTGTATCGTCTATAGCAGTGGTCGGCAAACTTATTGGCCGAAGAGCCAAATATGTACATTACAACGATTCAAAAAAGTTCTGGGAGCCAAATCTGTTTTTTAATTTATTAAACCTTTATTATAATTTTAGACCTTCATTGAATTACGGGTACACTGAATAAAACTTGATTTCACACTTAATAAAGATTTATTCGTTGATAAACAATAATATGAAAGTAAGGTATCCATAAATTTAAATCATGACAATGACTGACAAACACTTTATGCGAACAATGTCCTTGTATCTCCTTGGAAAGTTTCAGTAAGTCAGGTTTATATGTTGTTGTTTTTAATTTTAAGCATGATTCCAGGTTCTCATCAATAAGACGACTTCTCAGTTTACTCTTGATAAAGTTCATGCTTGTAAAGGATTGTTCTCATGAATATGTAAAACCAAAAAGGGAAAGAACAGCAAACGCAAGTTTTTTCAGCTGATCGTAAGAGTCAGGAATACTATTCTAGACATTGAAAATGATCATGTCTTCATTCTCCAGGTCTTTTAAAGCAGACCACTTGTGTTGTGAACTAAAATCACATTCGTTCTTTTCCAATATTTGCAAATCAATACAAAAACGGTGAAATTTAGAGCTCCATATTTCCTTGTTTTTTAAATCCTGCAATTGTATTTTAAAGTTACCAATATCAATGCCAAAAGGAGAAAAATTCAACTCAGTTATTGTAGCATTAAGAGGATTTTTGACGAATGCTAAGGTCACTTTGCTGTTTTTAAGCTCCTGAAACCTGCTGAGAAATGCTTCCCTCATATTTAAAATTGTTGTTTTGAAATGGTGTTTGTCAATAGAGGAATTATTTTCTTGGCGAAGCTTTAGCAGGCTCGGAAAGTGAAACAATGTCTCCCTTTCAAAATCTGGAGCAAAAAGGGATCATTTGTTTTCAAATGAAATTACTTCTTCTAACATCGAAAAGATTGTGTTTCCTTTCTCTTTTAGTTTACGGTTAAGCGGATTTAGATGAAATGTAATGTCTACCATGAAATGGAAGTTTTGGATCCACCGATCGTCTGTAAGTTCTGGATAGTGAGCACCCTTCTCAAGGAGAAATGCTTCAATTTCTGGCAATAGGGACGCGAAACGTTTTAAAACGTTCCCTCTTGATAACCATCGAACCTTGTTATGAAGCAAAAGATCAGGACATAAGGTCACTCGACCAGAATTAGCGCCCGGGCTAATTGCACAAATATCCGTGGATATTTGTGCCAGAGCCGCACTCAAGGAGCCAAAGAGCCGCATGCGGCTCCGGAGCCGCACTTTGCCGACCCCTGGTCTATAGCGTAGTCCCTTTTTTATTACTATTTGTTGGCCTTTCTATGCACGTTCATCAATTCCTAGCTTATCTTAATAATCTTTCGAAGTTTCTCTGCTAATATTTGGCCCTAAAATGGTCTCCACCTGTTTCTAGTAGATCAGTGTCTCCCAACTATTTTAAAATATAATTTTATTGGTACGCAACCCAGTTTGACGTTTACTGATTTTATCATTTCAAATATAAAATAATCATTAACACTAGGTTTATGGGCAATTTAACAGGTTTCATTAAAAATATTATAAAAGTCGTAAAAAACACAAAAAATACTGTCTGATACAAATCAAATCTAAAACCTGTCAATTTAACGTGTGCCGTAAATCTAGTGTTAAAAAATTGCATTTTTTTAAAAACTGTCGAACTAATAAAAGAGCTATTTGGTTATATTTAACATAAACTTTTCTTCTAATTATAGTAAAATAGTCGCAGTATAATGTGTTAACACATTACTGACAAAATTAAATTTAAATAAAATATTTTTATTTTAACAGCTTAACGACCGAGGACTCACCCACGAGTCCTGAGAGAACCTTTTGCAGCGGCCGAGGACTCGCTCATGCGTCCTGCGTCACGCGTCTTCTTTTATTAAAAATACACTATGATACAATACAGTTTACCCTTATATTATAATGCGAGATGGTAGTATATTATTTCTACCTAATATAAAATATAAAATAAATTATATTTTACTTTAATTTTTCGTAAAAAGAGTCGTTTTATCCCACTGCGTCGCAATGCAACGAGTCGTCGCTTATTTTAGTTTGTTATATTCTAATATTTTTGGGCTAGTGTGTCGTTTGGTAACGGTTCTCCAAGCCGCTCCCACTTACAGTGACCATATTTTTTGCATTATGGAATATTATATTTTTATTTATTGTTGTTGTTATTATTAAGTGATAATTTATAGTAAAAGTTAGTTAATAATAATAAAAACAGTGAATTGCGTATTTACAAAAATAGTTAAATAATCATTAAGGAAATTTTTGAAATTTGACAACGTTGATTAGTGCACGATTTTTTTTGAACACCACATTAGCTTAAAAATGTGATAATTAAATTAATAACATGTATGTTTAAATGCTTCTAAAATTTTTTGTATAAACGATTTATAAAAAATATCCATTTATAATATATAATAATTTGCACTCACTAAATTTTTTGGCGTCGTAAAAACATTTGTCATTATGAAGAAAATGAACTGGATGAGTGCAAATTTGTCACACGCGGTCTATGTTCACGTACACTTGAATTAGAATTGCTTTCGCACAATTCACTATGTTCACAATCACTGGGGGCGTTAAACAACGCGTCTTCAAAATTTTCGAAAAAGGCTTAATTTCTTTCGTCCATTTTGCCGGGATTGAAAATAAAATTTTTAAATCAAAATCACAATCACAAAGGATCACAGAGAGAAGAGCAATTTTCGCGATACGTTTCGACCGATAGTTTAGAGGAGACTAAATATATTGCATTACTTCGATTATAAAATGCATTTTTTTATCTGTGTGGAATTCCCGAATTTGGGAATTCCACAATAAAAAAAGTGTCAAATACCCTAATAGATGAATTCTTAAAAGGTATGCACAAGGTAAGCTGATAAAACGGGCCAGGTAGTGGCGATTTAACCTTTGAGAATAACATTGATTGTAATTTATAGTAAATATTTAATATTATATTTGTAAACAAGTTTTTTTTTGTTATATCACTTAATTATGCAGCGCACAGATTTAAAAACACTGGTTAAATTACGTAATTACAATAAATTTATGCAAAAAATCATAAGGAAGCTACAAATTAAATTTCGATAAAATATATTATTTGGTTTACAAGTTATAGGGAATTTACTAAAAAAGGTAATTTTTTGCTATTATTCCGCGAAATCTCCCGGCCACCAAGGTAAGTTCGGCAAAAAAACACTGGGCGTTAAGCTGGTAAAAAATATAGTGCTTAGATGTGTTATAAGATTAAGAATAATAAATTAACAATAACAATAGATAAAATCGTAAACTATTTTTTTTAATAATAATTTCTTAAATAAAATATTATCATAATATTTTGGTGAATTGCTAAACTCCTTGTAGTGTATGCGAATATTATGGGCTGATCTAACTTGTGTTTCATGTAAATAACCAATACAAAATTAAGTAGAAAATATCTTTCCTAAGATTAGAGCCAATGTATCTATCGCAAGTGCAGGTAGTAAATTGTCAACAATGAATCTTTTAGAAATGGGCGTAGGCCTTCGCTCAAAGAAATTGCGGGGCATACAATATAATTAGAAAGAAGCTGTTCTGAGAATTAATGTTTGGTTTTTTGTTTATATCACCTATATAGTACCAAATTATTATTATGGAAATAATAGAAATGATGAATATTAAATATATTGAAAGCATACATGTTACTTTTAATTTAATAAAGTGCAATAAGCAAAATATTTTTAGTGAAGTGTACCGTAAATTCATTTCGTGAGTATGGGCATACAAATGGTTAGACCTGGTGGCCCAGAAATAACAAATCAAAATTTTTATTTCTAAATTTAAAAAGTGATAAAAAATCAGGTAATTAATACTAATCTATTGAAGAGTCTCACTTACTTTGTATTTGTAAGATGTTTGCCAATGATATAAATTTGTTTTCGAAACTATTATTTCAAACAAATTAGACCCAAAGGTTTAGAAACACTGGTTAAATGACGTACTTGACAGGTATTTATGCGAAAAATCATAAGGAAGCTACATATTAAATTTGAATACAATATCTTAATTGGTTTACAAGTTATAGGGAATTTACTGAAAAAGATAATTGTTTGCGATTTTTCCGTGAGAAATCGCCCGGCCACCAAGCAAAGTTCGGCAAATAAATACCGGTCGTTAAGCTGTTAAAAACATTTTTTGTGAATTTTTACAATAAATATAAATAAATATTGAAAATTTCTAATCGATTTTGTGCAAATTTCCAGTATATGTATGTGTAAGCAATTTAAAAAAAAGGTTGAGATCCACTGGTAAATTAAAACAATATTTCTGACACCTTGAATCTAGAAATTAACTGTGCTTTAAATCATTTCATTTTTCAAATAGAATAATTAAGTTTCTTTTTAATGGGCGTTAGATTATGTACCTAATTAAAGTTAAGTAATAAAATGATTTGTTTTTTCACGCCTTAATTTTTAAAACGATAAACGTTTGAGAAGCACTGGTTGAATTGTAGCAAAATTTTGTAAAAACTAAATGCTTTCATTGAAATCTAATACTGTATGTAATATGTATATAATTACAAATCATGTCCCATGAACCATACGTTTATTCATATTCAACACTTGGCTTAATCATAATACAAAATTATCAAATCAAAGAAGATTTTGCGTAGGCAAAAGGTTAATTGACACAACCCAACGTTTACTGCCCTACATTCTTTAAATTAAAGAGTTCAAGCGTACCTTAAACGTTCTCGTGAAACGCGAAATCAACGAGAAGAACATTGTGGCGTCGCAAGATCTCGACGTTTCGCCGAAATATTCAACGCATTCGTTGAACGTTTCTTGAGCCGTCTTCACTTCGACCTTCAACCTCTTCAGTTTGTCCTCGGTGTTCGATAAAAAGTCTCGCAACACCGCATTGTGATGACTCTTTAAGTTTCCTCTGGCTTCGGATTCTTTCCGCACCGCTTCCATTCCTCGTTCAATTTCTTGAACGTCAGAAACGACATTCTCCAAAGACACTAAAAAATTCAACAATATTAATCTCAAATCATTATCAATAAAAATAAATAACATAAAAGAATTACCTTGAGCCGCTTTATTGGTATACAACAGCTCAGCTTCAAAAGTGAGCAAATCGGGAAAGTTATCCCTGATTGTACTGACTATGTAATGCAGTAATGAGATTCTCTTATCGGTTGATTTTGTATCTAGTAAATTATCGAGGGATTGCAGTTTGAATCCGTACGCAGGTCCCCTTCGGCTGCTGTTCAGATAATTGCCGAAAGCCAAGATAACCTCTAGAATATTTCTAAGCTTATGGGAGTTCTTCACAGAAGAAGCAGCCGATATGATGGCGTGCAGTTGCGGCGTGATTAAATTCAGAGTATCCGTGAAGTTGCCCATGTAGTTCATGATGGATAATTTGGCCGATATACGTTCGACTTTCGTCAGTTGCATAACGAATTTATCCTCTTCCGTGAGCAAGTTGACGTTCTTCTTTTCGGCTGCGTATTCCTTGTAAGCTTTGGACTCTTGCTCGGTCGGAACCATTCGTTGTAGTATTTCAACATTCTCTAATGGTAACTGTTTCAGATCTAAGGCGTTGATTGCAATGATCACTTTTTCGACGGGTATGCTAAGTTTTCTTCTCGATATTGCTGTGAATTAAATTATTTAAGATAAATGTGTGGATTTGAATTATTGTGGGGGTAAAAAGAAGATGTTATGCGAATGATTATTATATGTATAGCGTTTCTTAATAATAAAGAAAGAATTTTTTAAATTCTTTCATAGAAATGCGTTTTGTGACAATGGCTACTTTTCAATCTAAAACCACATCATAAAAAACCGCATTATTTAAAACAATTTAGCATATATACAATTAACTAAATTATTATCATTTCGACTGATATTTTTATATGGCTTTTTAATATTTTATTTAGATTTTTTAATCTCTCGTTTCATTCAAAACCCCTGAAGAGAATCGCAAAGTCAACCGATAATTTTTATATTGATTTAATATAAGATTCATATTAATAATTACCGATATTCCTCAATCTTGTGTGCTCCATCAGCGTTATATTATCAGGTTTCTTAAACCGCTTACTCGGGAACGTATTTATTCCGTCAATCTCAGAATTCGATTGATTCTTCAAACCACCAATGTTAATACCAATCTTGAACTTTTCTTCAAACTCCGAAAAATTGATTCTCTTATTGACCTTTTCTTCGTCTAATTCGTTGAATATTGTACCGCGTACCTATAATAACGCAACACATAAATACAATTATCGATTTAAATTATTTTTATAATTATTAACATACCTGATTCGGTTTTAGTGCGATCCAATTGAGCGTCGGAAGTTTGTATTTGGTTTGAACTTTGCGTTTGATTGTCATCGCATCTGCTGACATTGGAGGAGACATCATGCCTGGAGCTGGTGGCGCTGGAGGAGCAGGGGGCGCAGGTGGGGCTGGCGGTGCTGGAATGGATGGGGGCGCAGGAGGAGGCGGCGGCGGCGGAGTAATCACAGTTGGCGGAATGACAACGGAATGTTTTGAAATGGAAGGATCTGAATTTGACTGTATTCCGTTCGAAATATTATCTGCATGAGAAGATATAGCACCCACTGGAAAAAACATTAGCATAAATATACAATAACGCTATCTAAAATTTATATTAATAATCTTACTAGAAGTTCCTCTAGGTAAAGTCGTAGATTCCAACTCTTGAATTTTGTTCTCGAGCATCGACTGACGCTTTCTGGAATCCATCTGAGCTCTTCTCAAAGTGGAAACTTCTTCGATAACCTGCCTTCTAGCCTCGTCCAACTGATCTCGTTCGTTACGTAAACGTTCAAGTTCCGATTGTAGAGTGCCGATTTTATGAAGAGCCTCATTTTCTATTAGTCCTACTCTTTCGTTTGCCTATTATTAAAATAAAATAAAATTAACACTCTAAAAATAGTTTAATAATATAAATAAAAACTCACGTGTCCTAATTCATCTTCAAGTTCGTTGACTCGTTCTATAGCTGCAGTCTTAGTTTCGCTATCTTCCATCAGAGCGGCCACGTCAAAAGCATTATCTAAATAAGCAGAGATTTGTACCTGGTAAAGAAAATGTTTATTAGTTTGTGTTTTTATTAGCATAACGTAGAAAATTATACCTGCAGCTCATCACTATCGAACAATCGAAGATTTTCCAGATATTCGTCGAGTTTCAATTGTGTAAACTCATATTGTAAATGCACTCTATAATTCATATTTTCAACTGAATGAACAATGATATTTACAAACTGCATACACGCCACCTAAAAAGCAACATGAAACAATTAAAAACCACAATCGTTAAAACGATATGATAATAAAAAACAAACAACTAAAAATAGATACCATAAATTCGATGTGAAAGTTATCATAGTTCATGAAGTACTCCATGAGCGTTTGGAATCTGTGTTCTTCCTCGCAGACTAGTTTAAAGTTGTCGAACGCAGACAGTATGATTTGATGACCACCTTTGACCAAGCAGATGGCGGCGAGAAGTTCTAAAACCAAAGCTTTTGTGCGCATCGAGTGATGCGAAAGGCTCAGTGTGATGCTGTTGATTGCCTCTCGATGTTGGATCACCATATTGAAACCGTACTAAAATAATAGTTGCATTTCAATTACTTTATAATTCTACCTCATGTTATATTACGATAATCTGGTTGTTCTAAGAATGTATTACTAGTCGGACATGACTTGAGAATGGTCATTTTACTGTGATGACCTAGTCAAAAGTAATATAGTTCGGTAATTTCCAAAAGAGTTTAATTACCTTATTATTAACGATTGCTCTCATGCACATGATGCAAACGTGTATATCGTCAGTGCTGAGTCCCATTTTTAATTTTGCCGCGTGTTTCGAGCGCCTCCGCACCAGAGTAGGACTGCTTTCTCCGTTTCCAACGTTTCCGTTGATCAAAGAAAGTGGTGGCCTATTGTAGTGTCTAATGGTGCTCGAATCGCCTGCATTTCCTGAATCACACCAATTAAAATAACCAACCTGTCGATTAAGAAAAGCAATATAAATACAAACCTTGAGGTTTATCGTCATTAGCGAGCGCTTTAGATTCTTCGACTCTTCGTTCGTGCCGCATCATAGTCAGTCGAAAGCTTAAATAGTCTATCAGTACGTCTAATCCTTTGTTACTGTCATCTAAAAATTCTCGTACCCATCTACAATATTAAACAGATTGTATTTTAAGTATTATGATTTAAACTTAGTGAACGATATTGTGTGACAAGAAAAAACTAGCGTGCGGATATAATTACTCACTCTATATGGTTTGTGCGCAAAGATATTTCCAAGTCTCTCAACACTTGAGTGGACGTCGACTCTCCGACCATCTTTCGTTTCTATAAATATTATGAAGATGTAAAGAAGCAACTATGATACGATATCAAGCGATATTAAAAGCAACGGTAGTCCAATATTAAATAATGCTCAAGTATCTAAATCACTATATTACCAAATTCTTAGAGATTACTACCATTGCTTACATTAGGTATACCTCAAAATAAACAATAATCACAAGAAGCATAATGAGATAATAACTAAGTAACTTATAATATAAAACGCCATTTACCCTTGAACTCCTCGACGCCTTCGGGTCCAGATAAGTCTTTAATTTGTTTAAATAATGCGCCGGTGAGTCTTTGGCGTGTACCTTGTCTTGATCGCATATTATCTCCCATTTTTTCTCGTTTTCGTAGCTTCGCAGCAATTTCGCCTTATCTGGCGGGAGATCCATGGACGCCTGACAACAAACAAAATGAATAATTATTATAGATAATGGTTTATCACACAGCGGCATGTTTTGATGTATAGTTTTATGAATTTAGGATATAATTACTTGGTGTTGAATGAAAACATGTGCCAAAAAAACCACTTAAAACATATAAGCGTAAATCAGAACACTTGAATATGGTGAGTCAGTGATGTGGCTTTGGACGTTATAATGACATCATATTACGAGGAAAAATTAAATGAAATTCGGAAAACGTATAATTTATTTGTAGAACAGTATAGTTATTAAAAATTTACTTTTTCTGCTAAATTACCGTAATGCGAAAGTATGAATGAAACTGTGTCAGGAGCCAAGACACTCATTGGTACAATAAATTATATTTAAACAGTTATAATATTGAGATGAATACAGATTAGTGGAGCATTTATTATGGAAATGTATGTTTTTATTTATATTTGCTGAACATTTTTTAAATTGCATATCATTAAATAGACTCTATATAAAATTAGAGCACACTAACCATAATATTTCAATTAAATTTTAACATTTAATATAATTTTGTAAGTACAATGTATAAATAAAATCGTTGCTTTAGATTCGATTTTCGGCTCAGAAATGAAAACAAATTTATATAATATATGATAATTTGCGTTAATAAAAAGTCCAATCACTAGCAAATTGCAAAAATAATTGCTTACCAAAAAATATTTAGCAATTTATTATTAAAAATACATAATCATGAAAATAATTGCAAATGTGCAGAGATCCATTTCAACATATTCATGGAAAAAATGATACATATCCTGCAACAAATACGGCGTAGAAGGCATTAGGAAACTACTACAATTAATTCCGTTTGCAAGAAAATTCATGTGACTAAAATTATTATAAATACAATATCTACTAAATTCATTTAAGAACATCAAGTTTATGACATTTTTATTGAATTTGTATGTTTAAAATTTTTTATATCAGTCATCACAAACCTCAGATCATTACAAACATTAACCCTGAAGTAACAAACTGTTGCATACACATACTTCCATAGCGTAAAAAAGCGAAAGTAGATGAATTGCACAAGTACAGTTTTTTACGAACACTAAAAATGCATTGCCTAACATTAAAATATAGGTAATGCACTCATTTATCATAAGCTTTATTTTATGCAGGATATTGTGGTCGTAAAATAGAAATTTGAGGAAATATTTAAATAAGAGTATCATTGGTTACATCCTGTTGATATGAACGACCCACATCAAAATATCATATATTTAAAGCAAAATACTAAATTTAAATATTAAAATTCAGCTATAGACTGCAGAGTAGTCAGTTTGTTTTATGTAAAAACAACGGGGACGTTCAATTGGAAAATTGGCAATCATAATAAATTGCTAAACGGCACCGCTGTGTGTGCAGAATTGAAGCGGACGCGGTTTCAAATATAAAAGATGCTGATAAAGCATGATTTTTTTCAAGAATCTACTAATATATGCAAAAGAATTTAATGCGTCGATTAGATTGTTTTATTAATAAAACGCTGATGCGAATAGACAATGCGAGTGAGATTAATCACGGTGGGAATTGTTACGTGAAGCGTAATGCGACAGAGGAATCGGTCGAGCGTGCAATATGTGACATTTTTTCTGCAAAGATAAAAATTAGATTCCAATGTCGAGACAATACGTTTGTGAATTAATCGAATTTTATTAATAGATGCACTATTATTAAAAATATATTATTTATTGATAAAGATCGTTATCTATGGAAATTGTACCGAAAAGTAATAGCGATTGTTAATATTACAACAGAAAGAACACTCTGGAATTTCGACGAATTAAAGATTATATTGTGGTTACAATGTGTATGACAAAATAATTTAAAATGCCCACAAATCAAAACATAATTTTTACATCTAATTACTAGATTAATTAACATTTTAACATTGGAATGTCTAGGAATACCTTTCTAAAATATCTCACACCTTTGTTTTAAACAAATTAATCTATGAGTGAATCTAAAATATAATTATGTTATGATTTATATTTTATACATAATATATGTAAACGGGACATTATCTAATATAAAATATGCTGTTTCATGCCTAGAAAAATAACATTTAAAAAAAACATCTTAGGCCTATTCTATTAACATTACAATTTATATTCAATAAAATATGATACTTCTGAAACATTTCATTGTGGCAGTACATATTTTAACGAGTACAAAAGATACTTTTTATTTACCACATTAACTGCACAACTATAGTAAGAATGTGTTGACTTTGAAATTAACACGTTTTACTGTAGAATTACTTATTTTGCCTTCAAAGAAACTGAAATGAACACATTTAGCATTGTTAGTGAAGATCTATACATTTTCAAGGAAAATATCAGTAATTAAAATCGATACACTAACAATATACACAGATTAACTGTCGGTCCCTCACTGTCACGAGGCACCGCAGCTAGTGATTGTATGAATAGCACACTCAATTTTTTTGGTTATAAATATTTTTTTGATTCGTTCTGATTTTTCTTAATCTAATTTTAGTATTTATTTATTAAAATTATATAGTTAAATCATTGTGTAGCTGTGTGCAACATTGTATAGTATAAATTGGATGAAAAGGTACACTACACTCCATACTTTTATTGTTATTTATTGGTTGGTTTAGTTTTAAAACATTGAAATTAAGGGTTGCTCAAGCAATTACTTATTAACAAATTACAATTTCTCAGCTTATGTTAAATTTTCTCATGTGCACGTTCGATAAATATGCAGTTGATCCAAGCACATTTTCTACCAATCCCGCGTTACTGTGTACTATGTGAATGACTACTTTATAATTTTTAAGTTATTGGATAATGTAGACAAACATTGTAATATTTTTAGATCTTTTGAAAATATGTTTGCACAATAATAAAACTAAACATTTTATATCATTTAAAAATAGGTAAATATTAACAAAACATTTTATATTATTTAAAAGTTGGTTTTGCAACTGGGCTAAATAATAATAATAAATAGCATCTGTTATTAAGTATATGTCATTGATTGTGTTGTAGCGCATTTTCGGTGTTTGATTACCCGCTTTCTTGAAATCGTGTTTTTTAAATGTATCTATACCAAAATATTACAGCTTGCTATTTTACTGTTATATAAATGACATAAAAGACATTAAATTTTACACCTTAAAACACAAAATATTCATACATTCAAATTTTAGTTACATTCACTAATTATAAAAAAAAAACTTAAAATCTCAACTGTCCAATCTGTTGCTTAAAACCACCCAAGGGTAAGCGTATTATGTGACTTTAAAATATGTTAATTTTGGGATCATTGTCTTTTTTATATTCATTTATACAGAATAAATTATATTAAAAAGTTATCACTGCGTGGCCAAATACACCATAAATATTAAAATAGGAAATATAATTAAAAACGATAAAAAATAATATATATAAAGTTGGTTACTACTTCATGTTTGCCCTTTTAGTTGTCAATGATTAATTTAATATCTACTCGATATCTATTACACACTTTATTTCTCATATAACCTGTAAGTATTTTGTTTTATAAAGAATATATATTGTGATTTCAACATTCTATATGAAAAATTACTACATATTAAAAAATCATATAAATCCTTAAGGTAGATACGATAACAATACAAACAATTGATTATACCAATTCCGGTTTCTCAATGGACGATTCAAGTATGTAAGTTTTGTTCTTTATATATGATACTACTATCTATTTACTCTCTTTCTCATATAACCAGCAGGTATTTTGTTTTATAAAGAACATACTAAGTTTCTTTACGAAAAATGGTCGCAAAGAACAATTTTGATTTGATACACTTGGAATGAAACAACTGAAATGTTTGTTTTTTTGACATGTTCTTTGGTTAAATTAATATAAATTATGTATGCAATTGTATACTATATTCTTATAACTTTTATCCACTAGTATGTTAGTTGCCTAAGACGCTTTATCATTATAGGCACATATGACTTTAGGATGAGAATCATATTCTCACATCCAATGTCTTGGGACAATTATATATAAGAATATAATTTTTTGTAATATTATTAACTATTGTATAAAGATCTTACTATTTTAAAGCAAATCAAAAAACTCACTCTTTAGTCTAAAAATTTGAAGGTTTCATTAAGAAGATTGTTTATATAGTTTGATTAATATATACTTGTAATTCTGGCACAAAATATGTACATATATATATTTAATTTTCATAGTTTAAAGGTACCTAGTTAATTTGCAAGCCTCACTGAGTTTATATTCAGTCAAATTCAGATTAACAAAAGTTATTTTTATTAACAACGGTGATTTTTCATTGGTCGACGGCCAAAGCCTCCATTCAAAAACAAAAGAATTCTAAGCCGGGGGCTCGGAAATCAACGTGTACTATTATAAACCGTTTATACATAGCGGTACTATTTACAGAGTAACAATTTGAACGTAGCCCATTTAAATTTTGAATTATATATAAGATGCTACATATTTATAGTGGTTTATTCAGAAAAAACATGTTTTTATAATTGACTCAATGGGTTTTCGAAACACACAACCAATAGCTGTGAAGTTTGATTAGTAGCATTTACATGAATTTTCACCATGTTGGCAAATTTATAAGTAAGACCCGGGTAGCTACGACGATAGCTTTGCGACACTTAGATGTTTGAGAAAAATTGTAATTTGAATAATCTATGCTTTTCCATAGTAGGACAAACTTAGAGAATAGGGAAACGCCTAACCTTTTGACTATTACTAGAAGATTCCAAAACCACTTGAAGAAATATAATATTTGTGCAATAAAAAAATCGATTATTTTTTTTATTATATTAGTTTTATCGTCAGTTCAAAAAGCTTCTCTTTTAATAGGATATTGAAATATTTGATAATAATAAAGAAAAATATTACAAAAAACATTGTAAACAATTAGAACAGCTCAATCTGAAGTAAGAGAAGCATGAACAAACAAAGCTAAGCAAATAAACAAACGTGAACAACTGTACAAACAATGTTTAATCCGACAAATATTTCAGTATTTGACTGCTTTATCTAGATTAATTATTACGATAGGGATAAAATAAAATCGATACACACGGAAAGCGCGAACAGTTAATGACACAAGATATTCAATTATAAATGTATATGTGTAACTTTTTTTGTTGTTATTGTGCAAGTTGCTGGTTGTTTTGTTTGCGATGTTTTCGGTGGAACGCGTCGTGGGAATCGTTCGTCGAGTTGGAAGGAAGTGGAAAACGAGTAGAAAAAAGGATCAACAGGTGACGCAAAGAATGGCGACTCACCAGGACTTTGAGGAAGCGACGCTCGACTTCCTGAGGGTCGGGCATGTCGAGCTGCCGGTTGAGAGGCTGGTGACGGCCGCGGGCGGAGCGCCTGGCCGAATGGGAGGCCTCGTGAAGAGGCACGATGGCGGGCGGAGGCCGCGCCTCCTGCGACGCGCCCGCACCCATCTCGATCGCCGTTCGCGACACCACTGACCGCAACTCGCGTTAACGCAGCCGAGCTATGACATCACCGAGCGCCGCCAAATTCGAATCGCAGTGACTCACCGAACGACCTTAACCCATTACAAAATTGCGTAAAAAAACAAGACGGCCATCTTTTCTTCAAATCACCCGCTGCTATCTAAACGCCTAAAAAATCGGCCAGAAAAAACATCGATTTATAAGTCTTAACAACATTCCTATTAGCCAACAACGATGTTTTTAATACATATATATTTATAATTGTTTACTTATTCTACCCATGGATTAAAATAATTTTATGTTATTATAAAATTCCCAAAAATATTCGACAAATAGCTAGTCACTGTATATTCCATTAAAAGCGTTGCGGTAATGTTTCTTCGTAGAACAAGTGAACAAGTCTTACATTATACTTTAAACTTTTATTTACACGGTAGTTACGTAGTTTAACTTTAAAAGTTGCTCTGATATTCCACTTACACAATTGCCGAAACACATTTATAATTATTTCTAGCATCAGATGTAATTATTATATCGATTATTTTCTAGTTAAAGAATGCATGAAAATGGGTACATACTTTTCGTAAAAAAATCATAGATTAAGTAATTAAACGTTTCTAGAAGCAGATTATACTCCTTCTTTACTAAGTAATAGTAAAATTAATATTAAAACAAATGACAAATCTATAATAAAATCTGCAGTTAACACTGTAAACCTAGCACGAATCGCGTTATTCCGTGAAATAAAATTCGATAAAAATAATTAAAAACACTGTGAAATAATAAATTGATACATTAGTATCATACTAATAGCAGAGATAAAGATAAATATTTTTTTTTCTGTTATATGATATAACTAATAACATTCATAAAACTTTTTTAAATAAATTACCTTTTTTTGAAGTCTACATGTAGGTCTACATACAGTATAATAACATATTTTAACTGTTGTGAATAAATGTGTATGCCAACTAGATATCGCACGTAGGTACTATCACAATGTCAGGCTTAATTAAGGTGACCAGACGTTCTCATTTAAGAAAGATTGTACTCCTCAAACAAAATTATTCTCATTTTGTCCTTCTTTATCCTCCACGACCAAGAGTTTCCAAAATGCCCTTTTTATTTTTTAGCGTCTTTTGGTCAATAATACTTTTTTATGGTCACTTGCGGCTCGTCGTAGCTTTTATATATATATTGCACACTATATTTTATATAGTATGCAATACTGGAAATTATGATATATACTAAGACGTCCTCCTAAAAAATTTTGTCCCCCTTCCGAAATGACATTATTTAGCCTCCGTAGCAATTTGTCCTTCTTTGTCCTCTTTGAACAAAAATTTCCGTGATGATCTTATTTATAACTCCCGCAGCAATTTATTATTTATGGCCTTTTTATTTTTAGTGTCATCCTTTAATATTTGCAAAATCTCGTCACTTTATATACATATGTATATACACTGTATCTGTTCTCATCGTGGTGCTGCATCGTAATAGTCTTTAAGCAAGGTGACCACTCGTACTGAATTTACCAGAATAGTACTGAATTTTTTGGTCATCTATCCTGGTCGTAAGATGTAACTAGTACACTTTTTTAAGAATTAAAAGTTGAAATGGTTAATTTACCAAAAGAATCACAATCTGAGTTTTACTTCATAGGGCGGTTCATTTCGTTTGGCTTTCGTAAGGTGACCAGAGGTCACTTTCTGTCCTCCAATTTTTTGTCAGAAATTTTATCCTTCTCGAACAATGATTTGCAAGGTTACTTATTTTCAGTGTCCTCCTTTGATATTTTCAAAATCTGATCATCTTATATTTAGAATTACTTTTTTGAAAAAAAGTCCTGGTTTTGAGTTTGTGAAAAAATGGTAACCTTATCTTTAAGGCGTCTTGAAGGCCGAATTAAACTATTGGAGATTCAGAGTGACTGCCTGGTTGGACTAGATCGAAATGTCGAAGTGAAAGCGACTGCTTTTCTCGGGCTTCAAAGAGTCGTATGGGTCGATTTGACGATGCTTGTAATTGAGTTTAAGTCGAAAGTAAAATCGTAGTCCAAGTGGAAGTTTCGAGTTCAGGAGCGGTAGTTCCGAATGGAAGAGAAGCTTTAATGCTGCATTCTGGTTTTGGGCTTGCCATATCATCGATAAATAGGAGAACATCGTCCCTACTATTACTCGACTGTGAACAATCTATATAATTTAGCACATTTACATTTATTTTAAAGTTTAGTCATCTAACAAATTAATAGGTTCGAAATAGTGTACAACTAAAAATTAAATTATGTTAAGTTATACTATACTATGAAATCATATATTGATAGAAAAAGATTGAATTTTTATATTTTATTTTTCAGCAATATTAAACATATCTACGAAATAAGCATTTAAATATCCGATTATTTTTCTTTTTACAAGAAACCTTCTTAATAAATTAACGATTTTAATTTTAGCTCAAACTAAGATATAAGTTGATGCTTTCAGTTTACATTAAATTCCAAGCCTCTAGCTCTCTTTGTATCTTAAAATACAGCATTGCAAATACTCAAGAGAATTTTCTTTGTGATATCTTCTTCAGGAGTATTTCAAAATTATTTGCATAAAAGTTAATCTAAGATGAATAATACCACATTTACTTTTAAATACATACTATAAAAAAACAATTTTATTAATATTTCTTTATTTTTTATCATTTATTGTGACACCATGAAACATATCTATTGTTAAATTATGATAATTAATCATAGGTAGAACTGATATACGCATAGATACATATTAGTCACATTTAATCGTCAGTTTCACATACAAAAATATAATGAATAACATCAGTACCAGCGCCCGAAGACGACATCGCTCATATCTCTGATTAGACATTTTTGGCCAATCAATAAACTCTAGAAACTAACAAACGAAACAAAAAAATAAAAAGATGAAATATAAAAAAAACTTAATTTGGCACAATCGAAAAAACTTCACAACTTTAAATTGACGTAGATGTAGATTTTTCTTTCATTATCTACATTAAAACATTAATAAATACATATATGAACATTTAAAATATATTAATTCAATCTCGATGAAAAAAGTATTGGTCCTGAGTTGTTTATTAAAGTAATAATTAGACGATGAAAAACGAAATGGAATTATTCTAGTGAATATACATAGATAATAACAATCACAACACAAACTTGTTAATATATTATTATATCTATTTATATTTTAAATGTTATAATGTGCACATTATAACTTTTTATTTTTAAATACTTTATTTCACATCGAAATAAAACTCACAGCACTCGCGTACGTATTATTCTAACATTTATGATAAATCTACATTTTTTGGTTAATAAAATAATAAAGCTACCGTTAAATAAATAACTTATGACAGATTAACGTGTGCGATTCATTCTTATTATAAAAATCAAGAACTAGCGGATACGTTAAAGAAATTCAACGTAGAACTGAAAATAAAGCGAAAAGTAAAAGGAGTTCCAGCGATTGTACTACTATAATAAAACGGTGTAATACTATACATTTAACTATCATTATACATATATGACACATTCATAACTTTATGCATTATCAATAAAGACATGTGTTATATTATAGCGACGATTATGCTCTTCAGAGAGATTGGTCTTTGGCCGACGGGTAATAATACAGGACGGCGCGTCCCGGCAGCTGCCAATGGGAGGCATGAAGCTCTATGAGTTGCAACAGTGTCTTTGTGACGGCCGGCGTCGCAGACGAATTGAGGAAAGCGTCTCTGACGGCTGCTAACAGACTTTCGAGTTCGGTTGGCAATTGTGTCTCTAGATCTCTACCGATAAAGGTGAGAACGAAGAACAAATTTTCAGTCTGAAAAATAAATAAAAAGAGTTAAATTATTATATGAGAAAACATTTATGGATATAAAAAATCTTACATCCGATGCAGACGGAACAGATGCTCTGATACATTCTTCACAGCATTTGCAAATTAGCGTTAGTAAGGCGCGAGTAGGTGCTGTAAGATTCTGGGGTAGATTCCCCGGCAACACTGTTAAAGATTGAGTACTGAGCTGGCGCAACTGCATGAACAATTCTAACAACAACGATATGAACGCTACGAGCCTGGGCCTACATCCACCGATCATAACGTTCAGCATCTGAAATCCAACATATACAAGTGAGTCATAATAAGTTTTTGATCTTCACTACTCTTCAGTAGTATAAAAAATAGCAATGTTAAAACCGTTACTTCTTAAGTGTTTTAGTTACTTTTTAATTTGCTTAATGTTTAATAGTTCAACTAATCATAAAGGATTAGAGATACTACTCATAATCATCAAGAATACATAAATACATAAAATTTGATTTACTTTATCTCTATCTTGATACCATTGTTGGCAAGCATTTAACAAAGATTCCAAAAATGTCTGATTCTTCTCCTTCTCTATGATGCTGATGCAGTGACGAGCGGCTGCTAAGGAGTACCTCGAGCTCTCCACGGCGCGTTTCATTATTTGGTTGCAAAGCTCCATCAAAGTGCGAGCGCACAGCTGATTGGGATCTGAAAATTTGTTTTAAAAATCAATCCATCAACGAAAATAACACATCATACAACTTACCTTCCATGGCCTTGTCGATATTTTCCTGAATTTCTGGAGGAAACGATCCCAAGTCCATAGATTCCGTAGTCAATCCGAGGGCGGCCCTTCCGCTGGCCATGGTGTCGGTGGACGTTAAGCTTTTGGAGCGCTTCAACGGCGCAGACTGTAAAGCCTTTTTCGTTTTGTCAACTCCGTTGAAGGGTTGTCCGTTTATTGGACCGTACTTCTTTTTTTCATTTGGTGCAGCATTAAGGTTATTGTTGATGTTAATGGTATTTTGCACTGGTAACTTAAAATGTACTCTGGGGGCAGTCTGGAAAAATAATATTTTATGCTATAGTTAATTAACATATTTAATTAGATCAATCAGTATTATAGATAAATTATGTAAATTCTTAGGTAAAATTAATTATTTATATGTATGTACATAAAGAGTAATAATGAACACTAATAGAATTAATGTTGTAAACCTTTTAGTGGGAACGTTGCATATATGTATGGTATAGAATACTCGTCTTAGTCAAAATAAGTGATTTTTAAGATTTTAGTAATAGTTCGTATAGAAATCGCTAGATGGCGTATGTGACAATCTGTGTTAAGTCATTTTATGCATCATTTTGAATAAGAGCATTGTGTTGGTTGTGCCTTAACTGTTGTCTTGTCTGAAAAAGGATCAATGTGAACGTCGTCTTGCATTTTTAGATACAAGTGGAAATGATAAAAAATTAACTGTAGGGAAAAAATATAATAATTTCAAATTAAAAGGGCATCGAGCATGGAGCTTCAAGAGAAACATAAATTTCAAACATAGTTGTCATCTTACAAGCAATGTTTTTTATTTAACTACATATGAATTTACCAGTTGCATTGTTTGGCATAAATAGCATGAATAAAAGAGTTGTTTTTGACAATGACAACTGTATGAAACAAAATAAAACCAAATGCCCCATACTGATTTAAAACAGAAAGCGTTAACAGTCTTGCATAGAATAAGGGAGATAGAAATACAGTAAACCAGCAAGAAATAGCTAATTGTTTTACATGAAAGAAATGTACTACAAACATTTCTTCAATGTTACTGAAATGCATGGACGTTAGGGGTGGAAAGGGGGGCATTTTTTCCCCTTGAATTTTACCATAAAAATGAAGATATTAAACTAAACGACCACTGACTGGCCCACTTTTGCTCCTCCCCTAGAAAAAGTTGAAATTTTAACAGGAAATTCTCAAGTCCCCAAAGAAAATCTGAAAAAGTTATTAGATTTCAACCATTTTATACATTCATATTTTCTAAATATATATTTATATACGTATAGATGTTATCGTGAATGTGCATTTTCCGGTGAAGTTACATTTTCACTAGTGATTTTCAAATACTTTTACCCCAGTAGACATATATTTCTAACAAAAATATAATTCAACTGATAGGCGCTAATGAAATGTTGCTCTAATGTTGCTCTAAAATGTCTATGAAACTCAATTTGGCAAATAAAACGTACATTTGCTGTTTAAACCAAAACATAGCCTACACGAATTAACCAAACCTATCATGACTTAATGTTCCTAAAAGTAATTATAGTATTAAAACATCCATTAGATCAAGTCAACTCTCAGATGTCATATCTCAAATATTGCTCCATAGTTTGTCTGCATGTTTTAAAAGTATGATAGCTATCCTTACCGATATTATTACGAACTTCTGGTATGAGAGTATATATATGCTTCATTCGATTCTCACTTATTGTAAGACATAATATTGTTATAAAAAGTCTAATATGAACGATAGATAACCGAGCGTTTTCACTGCTGCATCATGATTAAATAACTTTTAACATGGATTCTAAACATGGACCCTATTGAATTTGGCCAGAAAAAAGGATGATATTTAATGAAATACTATCAATCTAAATGAAATCTAAATATTAATAAAAACGATCACTGAATGAACAATTTTTGTCCTCCCCCTCTCCTGGAAAAAGCTGAAATAACATCCGTGCTGAAATGGGCAAAATAGTTAAAATCACAAACGTAAAAGCTTAAAGAAGGGGAATATTTTTATAATTATTTTCTTACAAATAATTAAAGAGGAATTCTATACTGAAAATATTGAAAACTCAAGACAGCAGAGAACAGACTATACTTCGCTTTAACTAAATAGAGCCAATAAGATGGGATATTACAGAGGCCATAAATGGAATAGGAGAAAATAATAATGAAAAATAACCAACAGAACACAGCTACAATTTTATATATATGTAGATTTATAAATATAACCATTATTATACACAACAGTCGGTAGCCTTTGTGATTTATAGACTATAAATATAGTGTGCTGGGAATCTTTTAGGTATATTACTATAATAATACTAATATATGTATTATACCATAATAATAGAGATACAAAATCAACCACTATAGATATAAATAATTGATAATTTAACTATTATAAGTAATTGAGCATGCAATTAGAAATTTTTGGATAAACTGTTTCTTTGTCTTCATAAAAAATAACATGTGCAGTATGTACAATTAGAATTTTAGCAATAAATTGCTATTTTAATAGGAAATTTAAAATTATTTTACTCATATATTAGCATTTTATTTAGAGTTGACTTGAAAATGAAAAAATAAATGTGTGAAATAAGAATATAATGAAAGGCAAAATTAAAAAGTAGTCGTTATTAAAGGGTAATTAAATATTTCATTAAACACATTTTCACTTCAGGTTGTGAAGAAATCGTGTTGTTTAATTTTAAACATCTAAATTAAGACTTTTTAATATAATATCAAAATGGATAGTCTTGGATGGATTTTAAGTAATGCTTTTGCCAATATTAAGGTTCTTCGGTATGATTTGTTTATAATAGAAATATTGCTTTGTTGTCATTATTTCACACTTATGGTAATTTATATGAATTAACAATATCTAGGACAGGGTGGGCGAAAAGTAACTTTACCTTTTAAAAGCTAAATAACTTTTTTAGGGATGAATATTATTTAGATCATAACAATTTGAAGCTTTTTGGCACAGTTTAACGATGATAGAGATGAAGAAGCACAAACATATGCTATTCTACAACTCTGAAAGAAACAGTGCATTCATGTCTAAAGTAACGACCAAGAACATTTTTTCTGATGGAATAAAGGAGTTGGTGCTACGGTGTGTGTATTTAAAATGCTGATCGTGACCTTATTATATGCAGATTCATTACCATATATGCGTTTCTGTAAGAAAGTGAAATCGTGTTTACATGTAAGATATTGCCACTGGACGCAGAAGTGAGGAGAGGCCGCATCATAGGCGGCTGGACCATCGTCTGGTACAAAGACGGAAGTGTTTGACTGGGCGGCATCATCGGAGGTAAGTTTTGCATGGTCACGTGTTGCAGGACGTTCCCGGAAGACTTCGAATGGTGAAGAGTTCTCGGGAAGTGCATGTTGTTGGGTATGTTCACATTAGATCTGAAGAAAGACAACGAAATATTATAATAGGCGAAGATCTTTCATTCGGTGACATTGTGTAGGATACTTACTTAGACATTTGAATCTCGTTCTGCCTGGCCATGGTAAACTCCTTGGCGTGGACGTTCAGCTTGTTGTTCGCCTGCTGCAGGCTGTCCACTCTCACACCTGACATGACGACTTCTTTTAAGTTTTAATAATGAAAAATTGGCAGACGACCGCTCGGCGAATCGGACGCGACGAAATAACTCCGAGCGGCAATTTCATGCAAAGAAATTCGCACTGACACAGTGGTGTATTCACGCGATTGAAAAATCCCTCATTTTCTTTTATAATTTTTTCCACACTAAAATATTCGACCATTACCAATGTACGTTAGAAACAAATAAAAAAAACAACAAAACAAACGATGATTTAATTAATTAGTAACTATGAAATAATAATATTATTATTTGTATAACAAACTCAAACTAGCCGTTTTTGAATCAACAAGTTTCGTTCCGGAAATTTATTATTGGAAGATGAGCGCTGCACTGGACCTCTTATTACAGTTTATGATCAACATTTTAAGGCCATTGTGTATTTAGACTCGACTGACCTTAAGCCAACGTACAGAAATATTGAATTTTGTCTCCTTAAACTGGGGATGGTGTTTGGGTGCCGCATAGTTTGTCACAGGATGATTGAATAAATTGTCTGAAATTGACCACATCTTAAATTTGTACTGAATATATACCTTTCTTTATAAATTTGCTTAATGATAATTTTTAATTAGGGGTTGTTATTCGACCGAAAATAAATCTAAACTAGAGTTAGGTAGAAAATATCCGGTTTTAAAACAAGATACGATCATTTCTGTCCAGTAACTTTAAAAAGTTTGAAACTCATTGTATAGCACTAGCAGTTCAACTCGAGTTTCCTATGTTGGCAGCACCGTAAATCAGACAGCTGTTAATAATCACGCATGTTCAAAGCGTCTAAATGTTATTTTTGCAACAATACATTTATAAAATGGATTCTTTGACAACCGCTCAACGCGTTAAAATTGTTCAATTGCTCTACAGAAATAACAATTCTGTACGAACTGTGTATTGCAATTTACGAGAAGATTATGGTCAATTTCATCATCCTATTGAGCGATGCGAACAATTCGCAATGTGGCTGAATACACGGAATTCGTTCGACGTTCTCAGCTTTTGGGTTTTTCTTATGACTCTCTTTGGTGCATTTTGAAACTGGACTTGTACCTACACAAGTATAAAATTCAGATCGCACAACAACTGAGGCCCAGAGACCACGGACAGCAAAGAATTTACGCAGATTGGGTGTTAGAGCAGCAGAAAGTTGATCTTCTCTGATGAGGCACATTTCCATATCTATGGTTGTGTTTATAAACAAAATTGCCGCATATGGGGCGCAGAAAATCTTTATGAGATTCACGAGAGACTATTACATGCACAAAAAGTGACTTTTTGGTGCGCATTATGGCCAGGCGGCGTCATTGGGCTTTACTTTTTTGAAAACGATGAAGGTCGGACAGTCAATAGTGAGCGCTATAGGCGCATGATTACCAATTATTTTTGACACGAAATTGAAAATATTCATGTGGAAGGCATGTGGTTCTAACAAGATGGCGCTACTTACCACACATCGGGTGTAACGTTGGAAGTGTTGCGTGAAAAGTTTTAATAAGTTTGGAAACTGACGTCTTATTGTAATATCTGAGTATATACTACAACTATATATATATATGTTTACCATAATTATGAAACTCTAAACCAGAACAGCTAAAAAAAAGTTATTTCGGATTTTTGAATTCTTAGATGCTACGATGTGCTAGATATGAATGCAAGATGCTGGAGAACTGATGAGAGCTAAAAAAGGCGTATAGAAAGCATGGGACATAATGTAATATAAATAATACTAAAAAAACAGTCTAAAAATATTTTTTGAGTCGATTAAAATGCGATAGATTCTTAAAGTGATTGTTGACGCCCGTTTCGCCGTTTGTACGCGTTCGCGAACGCCGTCATACGGCGTTCGGGAAAGCACCCAATTTTGACGTTAGTCGGCTCCGATCGTCGTTACAAAGCGGTCGGACCACGCCGAGCTCAATAAAACTTTTACACCAGCACACGTGTTTTTGGATTGACCTAAGAACTGACCAGCACGCGTATCCCTACACGCAACAGTGATTAAGAAACAAACAAGTTTAGGTAGTTTGTTATCTGAAGATCACAGAGCCACAGAGCAGAAAAATAGTGAGTTTTAGAAGAAAAAAAAATATATGCAAATTGAGCATGACCGTAAACGATTGACAAGAAATTTTATACCAAACTTATTAAAGTTAACTTTAAAATTAGAGTTGAATTATGGCGTTATTCGCGTGAAGGCCGTTTTATCAGGTTTCGAAGGACCAGCGAAAAACTGTTGCTGGTCCTGTTGTATTTAAATATTATATTCCATATGTTCTAACTGCCGCACCCGTATTCTACAGACGATATTTTTATGAATGGAAATCATCAAACAACGTCAAATATTACAATAATATTTTTTTGTTAAATAGGGCTTAATAAAAATAAATTTATATTTTTAATAATTCTTTTACATTTATTATTTTATACAGTAAAATCTGTCAATATTGTAAGATGTTATTTTAATGCTGTAGTTACATGGTAATTAAAAATAAAAAAAATATATCATCTTCCTTACATTTAGTATAACGAAATTTTTTCTTTGGTCCCGTGAGCTTCGCTATACTGAGATTTCACCGTAATATTTATGTCAGAGCTTCTTCTTATCTAATTTCCCCGTATATTCCAAATTTTTATATTGTCAATAATAAAATTAAATTGAATATATGTAAGAGAAATTAAGCACAATATATTAAAATATGATTTTTTTTAACATTAAATTAAATTTATTAAGTACAATTCGGCCGCGCGTGAACATATAAGGATTCTGTGCCTATACGATTTACGACGAATTTTAATGCGATGCCATACGTTTATACATACTAGCATAACTAGTAATAATTTTCAATGTTAAAAAATAAAATACGTACACCTAAACCCTCGTACATATGTGTTTTGTGTCAATATTTAAGTAATACTGGATATTCCGAGTTGAACAAGTGTTCAAAGTATTTTATCTTAGTGACGAGGGTCATAGTAGGTATCTATTACGTATTCTAATGTGCGAATAGGTAGATTATGTAAATTAAGTTTAATTTATATTTTTTGTAAACTAAGTATTTTCACAGAATAAAACACAGCCGAATGATCGCATGTGCTGTGATAAACTGGCGAGATTAATAACAAAGGCGCAAATAGTTACATTAAAATTCATATCAAATTATGTATTTTTCTTAATGCAACATATGACATTTACACACGAAAAAAGGCAAAATAATGCAGCACGAGATATCTGAAATTGAAAAATTTCTTACTTAAATGAAAGATTAGTTTTAAAAAGCAAGCATCGTGTATAATTTTGATATAGGTTAATATGTACGAGTATGATTTTAATAATTTTTGTTTATATTCAAGCTCAGTGGCTAAGACTAGAAAATTATAATGTTGTAGTCTTAAGAACATACATTTGTTACTGGCAATTATCTGAAATAATTAAATATTTTCATAGTTCATAAATCTATTTACTAAGAAATATTTTTAATGTTACTTTTTGTACTTATTGAGCAATATAAATGTTTTGCGAAACTTTATAGTATATAATTAAATTGCTTAAATTCTTTCTGTAGTACATCTAGAAACAAGTTTCGTCTTCGTTTAAAAATTGAAAGTATAATAGATAACTTGTTAAACATGTTTTTAAAATAATCATTTTCTAAAGGCAAACTTAGTTTCACTCATAAGTTTTATTTAATTGCAATAGCCATTATATTAAACGATTAAAATATAAAGAGTAATAAAATACATTATATCTAGAAATTTAATTCTTCAATTGATTCTCGAGATTGAGGTTATTGCCCTCAGATTATCCAATTAATTGGCACAATAAGAGGAGTATACGTATATATGTATGTTTTCTATGAAATCAATTGACTGAAAAATACAGGCTGAATCACTAGAAAACGTGTGTATGTAACACGCGAGGTTTCCCTAGCATATTCATAACTAAATACAAACAATTAAATGCAAATAAGCCGTTATCGAAAATAAATTAAATGAAACTTCCTTCGGTCAACAGAACGGTTCGAAGATGACGAATCCGCCGACTCGATCGACTGAATGCTAATGAAGTATTGTCTTTTTTCGGCGTTGCAAACATCGAACGTCGATGCAGTTCGAAACAATAAGCCATAACAGTTATAGAGTGATGGTAGAATGAATAGTACACAGCGTATAGCGCACACATCATACCGTATATCTATTACATACGAAAATATTTATACCAGATAAACTCTTACTAGGAGGTCTGTAGATTTCCATCGTGGGTTTCCCCCTGTTGTTAGCGTTGGTCACCACCATGCTTTTGCGCTTCGTCGGATCCCTCATCTGAAATGTGATACAACAACAATTAGTAAATGAAAGCTTATTACGGTACACAGTGATGCACTCAATGCGAAGTTTGTGTATTGAAATCATATGAATTGAATTTCTCCTAGATATAAACGTATAACTGCTTGAAAAGTGATGCTGCGAACTTTTTTAAATAAATAAACGAATACTGATTTCATACCAACGCTGTCAATTATTTAAAAAAGGACATCATGGATCTTAGTTTACAGAGAAGTTTGTTGAATTTACACATATTCACCTCACTATTGTTATAGTTTGTGTGGGACTAACCATTGCTAGAAGAAAATTATAAAAACGCTTAATATTTCATTTATTTGACCATCGAGACTTGGCCACGATGATCTTTATACATAAACATTTCATTCATTCATATACTATTTATCAACTCAAACGTGCACTCATATACATACGTATATATACAACTATTGTCATGAGATGATTTCAAGAGAGCTTTCGAAACAATACACAGAATAATAATGTTTAAAACATGAGAGATTATAGGTATAAGTGAAATGGTTTTAAGATGGTTTAATAATTATTTAAAAAGAAGAAAGCAAAAAGTTCAAATAAATTATGCTTATTCCAAAGAGAAAATAATATCTCAGGGTTGTAATTGGAGGTTGATTGCCATCCAACCACTGCCTTTTACATCGCGTGCTAAAGTAAAGGATCCACTACTCAAATTCAGTAACAATTCGACTCAAAATTAAATCTTTCTGTTCTAAAACCATTAATTATTAGCATAGTGAGATTTATGAGATACACATATCTACAAATTAACACTTTTCCTATTTTTTAAATGTGGCGACACGTTGAGCTTTTGTGCTAGCTTCTGTAAAAATTAATCTTGAGCCTACTTTAATGGCAACCCTAATATACTCACTAACAACCTTTAAGGACTACGCGCCCTAAAACCCTAGAACCACGTTTGATTTTTTTTTAATTTAATGGCATCCCTGCCCATTGCATTACAGATGTTTTTAATTACTATTGTCGCTGTATGACCGAGTTAAAATATTTTATCTTTACTGCCATTGCTGATTTAGGACTAATAATATTCTGTTATTAAATAGCTTCATTGATACGACTACTGTTAACAAAGACTAAAAGAATAGTGAAATTATCATTAATTTATAAAAAGTTATTAATTTTTGCAAATGTAAGAGAAAAAACGCAAAGATTAATGGGACAACCATAGCGCACATACTGATATCGACTACTTAAATAGGCGAGGAACAGCTGACAAGACCATTCGATAAACGAGAGTTACAGAATTTTATGACAAATGCCTTCGAAGTTAAGAAAACCGTGTTGTTGGTTCACTAGAGCCTGCTGAGTGTTTATTACCAGGCTTCGCGCGGGATAAATCCAAACTCATTCTTTATTTATCCTGTTATAACAAATTTATTTAAATACTTTGCTATAAACAATATTTCTAGTCTGGTGTTGATCATCGGCGATGACGAACCTTCGCCCTTGACATTCCCACATACAGCTGTCCATGCGAGAAGCATGGACAGCTGTATGGGAGAATTTTATAAACACTAATGCTTCCACTTCACTCTCCGAAAGTAGGCGACAGTTGGCCAAGGACGGGAAATATAATGTGAAAATTCGGGCTTACTTCGGTCGAGCTCGGTTGTCCCCGCGCTAAAATCTCTCGCAAGTTCTCCGAGGTCACCGCGAACGGGAGGTAAACTGGGGGTAATTTTGGTCGAGGCGGCCGACTTCGTCGCCTCCAAAAATTCCCTCGCTTTCCGAAAGTAATACCCGAAGACGCTTCGAGCGCGAGCGGCGAGATACTTCCCCTTTCGCTCTCTCGCGTGACGAGAGAGAGAGATAGAGATGGTTTATCGCAAACTGAGATAGAACGATTCAATTTTAATATGGGCGTCTTCACGATCGCGCCACTGTTTGGTATTTTTGCCCGATCTGGACGGCCAAAATTATTTCACCACTTTAGTTGATTCCATAAGTGCTCTTAGTCAAATATATAATATTATAAGTGCTAAAAAATACAATTATTTAAAGTATTTCTTTAATTGTAGGCCCGAGGAATAGGAATTCCGTGTTGAACGGTCGTACGAATTTCGCCGCGTAGCGTAAAAAAAAAATTGTATATGTCACAAATTTGCTGTTTTTTATTAAGAAAAAGTATTTGACTAGCATTTTATCATACTCAGTATCGTTTTTTTAAATATGTATATATTTAGTCATTCCAAACAAATTTTTATTTTATTTCATTAGTACGCGATCCACAATTTGACGTTTACTGATTTTACCACGGTAACCATATTATTAAAAAATTACAATCATTACAAAACTGTATTTTAAATTTGACGTTAACATTTCTTTAATTGTAGGCCCGAGGAAGAGGAATTCCGTGTTTAACGGCCGTGCGTAGCGTAATAAAAAAATTTAGCCGCGTAGCGTAAAAAAAAAAAATTGTATATGTCACAAATTTGCTGTTTTATATTAAGAAAAAGTATTTGACTAGCATTTTATCATACCCGGTATCGTTTTTTTTTAAATATGTGTATATTTGGTGATTCTGAACAAATTTTTAGGTCGTAACTTTCGCGACTAAGCCCCGTCCCATTTTTAAGAATAATACATTTTTAAGGTATGCAATGTGTTAAAAACCGCAAAAATCCGCAGTCAATTTTGCATGTATCATAAAGAGAAAGACCTAAGCTATATATTGTATATAAAATCTCAATTCAGCAAATTGACTTTCCATACTTTTCCTTAAAAAATAATAGAAATGATTCATTAGTTGCACACTTGAACGTTTCCTGTTTATTATTTATTAGTGACAGTGAAGCCTCGATTCAACATAAAATGTCTTATTTACTAACATTGATCTATTCCGGTGCATTGCAATCATCCACCATCTCCTTTTTCTCCATTTGGCTTTAATTTTTTTTGTGTTTAAAACACGCACGTAGTTATAATACGCGAGGTTGAGAAGCGTGCACGCGTATGAAATTCCCGGCTGTGCGAACGCTATTCGAAAAACTGCGACCTTGACCGACTTCGGTCGAACTTCCACTAGGACAACTTTCGGAGAGTGAAGTGCGGGTATAAGAAATGGGACGATGCAACTCAATATATCTATATCTAAAAATGAGACGTGTCTTATAAAACAAAATCAAAACTAAAAATTAAAACAACCAAACTTCATAAAGTAATAGTGAATCGCTTGACTAAACTCTAGTCCAGGACTCGGCAACCTATGACCCGCGGGTCACCAAGTGACCGTTTGGTGATTTGAAGTGACCCATTTCAGTTCTGCAAATATATTTTTTTTAACGTGTTACGATGTCACGACTAGACCACATATACGGTTGTTAGGACCAAAAAAAACTGCCCCGAATAGTATTTTTAATAGTCACATTTTAATTATTTTGCCCCGCAGCCAAAAAAGGTTGCCGAGACCTGCTCTAGTCCATATTTGTTTGTTTATATAAAAAATTTTTAGCTGCTATTTTTTTAAATATGTAGTTTTATACATGCTCGTTTGTTATAACATATTAAATATATTAAAATTAAGAAAAATACAGATCTAAATACAAAATACATGAAAATATCATTGCAGCATAAAATTATGCTGTTTTTGCATTCACATATGAATGACGTCAGTGAAAAACTGTTAGCACATTTGTCTGATAAGATGAACAAATAAAGCGCAGCACAAAGAAAGGCTAATTTATTCAATCTGAAATTCGCCAAGATTTGCCTCGGATTCTCAACATATTGCGTGGGACTCGCACAAAATGAACCACACCATTTTTGGATTGATTCGAGCGGAATGCGAGTGTGTGACTAAGTGCCTAAAAAAAAACATTTGGAGAACACGTCTAAAGTGCGCATTTGACGTGCCATTGGTACTGCCACACCTTTGAGAGCCGCTCCTATACTTTCGCGGCTTTGATTTGCATCCCGTGTCTAGTGGAAAGGGTTAATTGCCACACGTGAAAGGCTCTCTAATCTCAGATCCGATCGACTCTTTTTATATACTATCGAATGAGAGTTAAAAATTAAAGACTGGTATCGTACTAGTCGAGAAAGCAATACAGCTTATTATACGGATATGTAAATTAACAGATAACTATAATTTTAATAAGGTAAGTATGATAGGTGCTGCAAAGCTTCGTAGAGTAGTTTTAAGTAGTAAAAATAAGTGGTTTTAAGCGAAATTTAATGATTCGAATATCATTGCTTTTGTAAAACACTGATCTGTATCAAAATACCTATTTTTATTATAATATTTATTTAATCTTGTCCAATATGTATTTATATTATATATCGCATGAAGTTCGAAATTCAATTCATAACTTATTTACGTGACGTTAACCTATTTTATGTTTGACCTATTTTATTTTTTATGGGACACATCTTATTCACAGATGTTACAAGAAATATTTATATTAAAGACAATTGTTGTTAATTTATAAATTATAAATTAAAAATATACGTTGCTTTTCTGTATATTAATATATGTTTTGATTGATTTCGACATATGTATAACGCGTAGATATATAGCATAAATAATATATGTAAGTAGCATAAAAATTACACGTAAGATAAACAGCGAATTTAATAAGCTACAACAACACTAATTGCTAATCTATTAAGAAGCATAGAAAAAGAAAGTTTTTTTCTTTATTGGCATTCATCGGCGGATCACTTAACCAACACGTTGAAAGTGGACACGATGGACGAAAGCATTAGCATAATTAATCAGTAGGCAAACATTATTTATTCATATGCGCAATCGAAAGCGCAAATTAAATAATTCAAATGTGTATGAACACAATACATTAAAAATAAAAGGGGAATCGATTTGTTTTTTGCTGTTGGTAGCCCTGCGTTTTATGTTACGGCAAGGCTTGAACTCAATGCATTTATATATATGCAAATAAGACATTTTCGCTATGAAAATTTTGAATTTTTCTCGTCGATCGCGTTGTTTTTCCAGTTACGTACTCAACGATCGCACGTGTTTATTAATAGGAAGGACGCGGCTATAGAGAGTTGGGATTAAGCCAAATGAGATCGCTTAATTGACTTTTTGTTGTTGTTGTTGCCATATGATAGGCTGTTGAATCATATGCATACATTTATTTAAAAATGAAATATGCATGACAAATAATACAGCTAGTGCTCGGCCGAGTCACTCGGCCAAGGCTGATGAGGCTTAAGATTACTCGGCCGAGTACGATAATGTTTCCAGACTCTATGTAAAGTAAGCATTATTATATACAAATGTGTTATATATATCACGATTTTAATGAATAATAGATTAACTATTTGTAGTATAGTTTCAATCAAAAATACGAGCCCATACTGCCAGTAATAGAATACTTTTAATGGCATACGCTTCTGCTGCTGTACGTCATACTCAGTGTTTCTATTAATTTTTGTAGTAAAAAAATAAAAATGTTTTGCATATATTTGCATAAATAAACTAATAAAGTATTACTAACAAATTGAGTTTAAAAAAATAACTTACGCCCACGCATTATAATGAAAAATATTATAAGATATTTAAAAAAAATACTAGCATTTATTGTTTCTAAGCAAATTATTTATGTACGTTTTTATTTTGAAAGAAGAATTTCTTCCGTCAACAATCATATTGTCAGCATTGTTTATATATTTATCAAATAAAATCATTAGAATTTATTGCCACATTAAATGAGTAATGTAAACATAATATAAACTAATTATTGGGTAATTAAATAAATTAACGATTCTGCTGATTTGCCCATACCTAAGCATTAATCACCATCCTAACAAAAACGAGAAAAGGATTAAGTAGTTATTAGTCAAGAACCTTATTTGCGGGGGGGGGGGCAGGTGGGGGCATTTGCTCTCCTTGAATTATTCCAGCAAAATGTATGTCATTTAATGAAATACTATGAATTATAATGAAAAATATTAAGAAAAACGACCACTGACAGGCCATCTTTTGCCCGCCTCTGAAATAAGTTTTTGGTTTATTCATATGTGATGTATAAATGTTACAGTGAATGTGTATTTTTCGGTGAAATTAAATTTTTTCTAGTAGTCTACATACATTTTCACCAGTAGATATATATTTCTACTTTTACAAATATAATTTAACTGATAGACGGTAGTGAAATTATATGCTACAGTTACGAAACGTCCATTTTCTGTTCAAACCTAAACCTAACCCAAGTTTTAAAACTAATTATAATTTATTTTTACAACTTTCATTAGGGAAAGTCTAAGAATACAAACTAAGCCAACCCAACTCTCATGGGAAAATAAGTGAAAGATTAAGTACAGATGACGCGTCTTACATATTGTTACATTGTTTGTTTGCACTTATTGTTTATGAATATTATGATTTAAGAATCGCCAAAAACAATTATCCCTTCTCAGAAGTCAAAAATCCACGTCAAAAGCAAAAGCTCGTTACCGAGCGTTCCCACTGCAATGGCACCGACACGATTTTATTGCTTTTGACGTGGATTTTTGACTTCTGAGAAGGGATAATTGTTTTTTGCGCCCTCCTATTGACCAAAATTCGGTTTGACTACACTTTAACTAATGCTCAATACTGACGTGTATTCTCCGACAAACTTTTACAAACTCATTGGGTCTTAAAACTACAGAAGTTTTACCTTTTTGGCCTCAAATGAAATGGCATTGTGCCCTTGAAATGTTTGAAATTGTTCTCAGGCACTCACAGAAACATTTGCGAAATAAAGTCATATATTATATTAATGATGTTGTTTAACTTCTCTCCTCGAGGGGAAGTCAGATGTTTTGGGGTTCCTTGACATGGAAGGCCGTCTTACCGGTCTCAACATGATATATTATGCTGCATTGCTAGATTATTTTATTTTACATATTATAATACGTAGGTTGGCCACCACGTCCATACAGTACGCGAGCCAGCAATGCAAGAAAGTCTGAGTAGGAGTGCTCGCTCGATTTGGACCAAACTTCTCTTGGTCATAACGACTTTTGTAATGGGCATTACCAACAAAAAAACGGAACAGACATGTTTGTATATGTTTTTGATTATCTCAGTGAGAAAATTAAGAATGTGAGTAACAATGCTTCAAATAATGTATTATTTATTACTAAACTAGAATTTGAATGGAATGGATATTATGAAAAAATTGGATTTGGAATGGAAGTCCTCAAAAATGGTGGTTTTATTCTGTTCCCTATAATACATCGTTATAAATTGGCATCAAAAACTTTTCATCCAAGACTGAAATTAAAAATGTCATCCAAGTTTTAAACTTCATACGGTCTCGAGTTTGACTCATACTCTTTAAAATATTCTGACAATAAGTTAAAGCCGAACATGTAGTTCTGTTGTATCACTATCTGAGATAGCTATATTTGTTTTAGTCCTGAGCCTAAGTTTTTTTCTGATAAAGGTAAGAACCACTGGATTAGATCAATTTACGTGTTATTTCTGTTTTAATAAAAAGAAAATGTGGCGAAAATTTTATGAAATATCGCTCTTAAGAAATGTCAAGGCAATTCGAATGTTGCAGTATAAGCGAAAACTCCTACGCATATACTAATTAGGAAGTGCAAACGTTGAATTGATCGTTGTGCAACTAAAGCGACGATCTGACTAATACAGCAAACATGAATTATATAAATGACTTCTTGAATAGATGAAAATAGACGAAAAACACATACGCTATGAAAGTGAGTAATGCATGATCTCATGCTTTTCATTTTGCACATATGAATGCTACATTTGTATTAATTTTCACACTAGAATATTTACATATGTACTTTTGTATTCCAAAATAATTACTATGTATCTATGCTATTCGTTTAATATATTTTGTAAAACATATCCTTCATTAATCTGAAGATTGCTAGTATGGATAATATCGCGATTATCTGTTTTGAAGACAGCGCATTGGTCACGCAGACGCAGAAGTGAAAGAATTTTGTCGTTTTTACAGTATTCGATTTCTTCCGTCATAAACTGCGAATCGACATTTAATTTCTAGATTTATGACACTGCGGACAAGCTGAGAATCGAGATCTTTTAGAAAGCAGTATTTTATTGAAATTCTATGCCTAAACTCGGTTGATACGCTCGCCTGATTTAATAGTCATAAAATCAGCCTCAGTACTCAACATTCTTAAAAAACAATCAAATTGCTATAAAAATTTGATTAATCATAAACTATTTAGTAATAATGTGCTTATGTATGTCAGATTATGAAAGGGTTCCTTAGAAAGTCGAATAGCCAAAGTTTTTTTAATTTATAAGTGTGAATATTTTTTTATAAATTTATTGATCACTAACATAAAATTTTAATGACGTTTTTCATTGAATCGTCAATATAATATAAATTTACGAATAATCTTCGGAAAGATTAAATATACAGGGACAATTTGTTTCTGTTTATATAAATGCTGCTACGAACAGACAAAATGGTATTTTGAAATGAGAAGAAATAATGATTATAAGGATAATAATCACATATGATTTATTTGTGAAACTTGTATTAAGCCCGAGATGCTTGGACTAATTCAAGCACGAGTTTCATACCGCTGGCATCCGTGATGTACGGACGCAGGGTAAGTTTATTTGTTATTTAACATCAGAAAGACGAAATAAAAGATTCGGATAGCAATCAAAGTTTTTAGTTGATCCTTCAAGCCCAGTAAGACGATCTTCCAGCGAGGGTCAAGGTCGCACGCGAAGTAAGACTTCTCCATAAGGGCTTACTTTTAAGTCAGATGTGCAACATCATATATTTTTCATTACATAAACTTTTTTTATTGAAAACAATTTAAAACTTGCTGGCTCTCTAATTTGCACCAAAATATGTCATTGATTATGATAATTAATAGGCATCAGAGTGGGCCAAAAAGCAGATATCTTTTTCGGGGTTGTATATTATTCAATTTAAAAACATAAACTTGAAATAGTTAATGGAAATAAAACAGAGAGCACACATGCGGTATTTTATTTAAAGAAGTTATCCTTTAAACCGGCGATATTGGTCTTGATTAAACGTTTCGAGGTAGAAATGTCAGTTAAGAATCTTACTAAGATATTTTCTTGGATACGACTCGAGTAGGATCGTATCTAAAATATTTACGTATACATATTTAAGTATATCCATATGGAATGTGGTGAAAGCAATATAACAAAAAGTTAGTGGAATATCTGCGGAGAAGAAATAATCTCCAAAAATTTTGATTTTTGGGCATATTTAAAAGAGCAAATGTTTGTCAATAAGCTCATATCTCTTTTTGAGATTAATAACATTATTTATAAAAAATAAATCTGAGTGGTACAGCTAGTTATGAAGAGCACATTGATATTGAATTTATAAAGAAGAAAATGAGGATTATTAGCAAGATAATATTTGTTTATGTATAAATCAAATAGTGTGGATGTCATATAAATAGTATGTTAAATATAAAATAATAACAATCCAAATACAAAAAGTTATTTCATTTTGAAATAGTATAGTGACATTTGTCCAACCTTATTGTTGACATCATTTTGGAATTGGAATTTTATGCAATTTATAAAAAAAATACAATTAGTAGTCATTTGTAAGATGTGAAACAGTAATCTCTGTAGTTTTTTAAAGGGGCAAAAGAACATTTTTAAAGAAAATATAAGCTTCCCGAAAATTCAAAGCTTAATTTTTGCATTAAACAATAGTTTATGTAAATCAAAACATCATAAGCATTTTGGTTCAGATGGTTAATTATTGATTTATTTTTATATAAGCAAATGACTTTTGGTCTAGTAATGAAAAACACCAGCAGAGCACTATCTACTTTGCTCAATGCAACATATATAAACACATTGTTAGAAATGCACACGAAATATTTTGTAAGTAAAATATAGTGGCACAGTTCAATTCCTGCAGCTCTTCGTAGATATAGTCGAAAACAGCATTGTGTCTTACCAGCTTGCTGAGAAGCTAAAAGCTGCTAGTATTTGATGGCAAATTGGTTAGAAAAATGCATGTCATTGAATGAAATGTACCATATTAGAATCGAAATATTAAAAAAAACAACCACTTCTGCCCCCTTCCCTGGAAAAATCTAAAATAACGTCGCTGATTCTAAACCATAAATTATTAGGTTATTCCTCAAAGAAAATCTAAACTAAAGAATCACTCCCGAAAATATTATTTTAAATATGTCATTTCAGTGAAATTATATCAGAGTATATGTTCACTAGTAGATATATATTTTTACCAACGAAAATATAATTTATTTGACAGGTGCTAATTAAATTATATAATTTCAACTTTTCTGTACATAATAATATATACATTTACATACTTATCATTATTTATGTACATGCGATGTATAAATGTTATAGTGGATGTGTATTTTTTAGTGAAGCTATATTTTTACTAGTGAAGTCCAAATACATTTTCACCAGTAGATATATATTTCTACTAACGAAAATATAATATGCTGATCTAAAATGTCTATGAAACTCAATTTATATACATTTGTTATTGAAACCATTTACTGAAAACTTACTTAATGCAAGTTCTAAAATTAATTATAGTTTCAGTACTTTCATTAGGTCAAATCCAAAATATAAACTAAGCCAAGTTATCCCTCAGGCGGAAGAAAAAGTACAGACATGCAATGCATCTCGCATATTTTTCTATAGTTTGTCTGCATTTCGATATTAAACTGTTTTAAAAATATTATATCTATTCTTGCCGATACTGCTACAGACTTCTGATATAAGAGTGTCGGTCAAAGTATATTCAAACCAAATTTTGGTCAATAGTTTAGCGCAAAAACAATTATCACTTCTCAGAAGTCAAAAATTCACGTCAAAAGCAATAAAATCGTGTCGGCGCCGCCGTCGCAATATGAACGCTCGGTAACGATCGTTCTCACTACGACGTTACGAGGATAAAATACCACAAAATTGGTTAAAATTCGGTTTAGATTTGCTTCTTTCGATCCTCACTTAGTATAAGTCGTAATATTGAATTTTAAGAATATTAAAAGTAGATTATTATTGAATTAGATAAATAGATTTTTAGCATGGTGTCACACTGGTAAAAATAAAAACAAAGCAACTAAATATACATGAAAGTGTTCAATACCAGAAATCACATTTTTTGTAAATAGAATATATGAGTGTCTAATAAAATACTAAGAATGACTATGGAATTTTACACCCTGCAGCTGAGAGTCGCTGAGCATCGAAAGATGTTGACAACACCCTTCAGCAACTTTAAAAAGTGTTGCATGGTGTACATGCTATGTTAAGAATACAATTAATTATAAATCAATGCTCCACAGCAAAAGGCTACAAATACAGATACTAATAAAGATATCAGATAAATTTTCTCTAAGTCCTCTCTAACAAGAAGTACTTTGCTAAGATTCTAGACACATATCATACAGAAAGCAAATCTCTGATAAATTATTATAGTGACACGCGCTCCGCATAACAAAACCGAGCATCCTGACGCCTTATTTTGACGTTGTTTGTACTAAATCTTTATCCCTGATCAAACGTCACACCCAAGTCCTTTACATTAGCATTTCTAGTTACATAAAACACTTTCACTTGAACTATAAGGAAATTCCGCGGAAGGAGATCTGAAAAATGTAACAATGGGAATAGTAATTGATCCCTGTGGTACTGCCGTGGCAAATACACTCAAGAAAAAGTGCTGCTAGTGTGTATCTAACCTGATTATAATTCTGATGATGCGACTGCGGCCGAACAAAGCTCCTCTCCCTGGTTATGATGCCGCCAGGAGAGCCGAAGTCTTGCAGTCTGAAACTGCGCTGCAGCTCGCCGGCGTGCCCGCCACGATCTGAATTCATCTTCGTTCAATTTTTCTATTCTTTCCGCACGAACGAGCCGAGTGAGATCGAGAAAGATTCGCGTTTTTTCTTCTTCTTCAGCGAGAAACATAAAACACTTTTCCGCTCGCGAACATCGCGCATCTCCGCCGAAGCGAGGGTTAAATCACAAAAACGTCACAGTTTTCACTTTCCCGCAACAAAACGGGGAATGTACGACAATTCGATATGGCAACACCGAGGGATTCCGGATGGCACGTCGTTCGTTGACTAGTAGCGATAATTGACTTAAATATTCAAAAACATTCGATGTTTTTCCGTATGTATAATATTTTTTCGTTTATTTCAAGAAGGCGTCACGCGTTTGCTTTTGGCCAAACTGCACTTTGGCGCTGCAAACTTTTATAATATTTATATATGCAGTGTCACAGAGTCGGATCCAGTCAATTAGCATTTATTGCTTGGGCGAGAAGGCCAATGAGCGCTGTCCGACATGTGTCCCACTTTGCGTCACTAGGTGGACGTGAGCTGCAAAAGATAAACAAAAATTTTCCGTTTTGAAAAAAGGAAGAAAAGCAGGGGCCATTTTTTGCCTGCGCATTTGTTTTTTTTCACAGGCAACAACACACACAAACAACAGTAACAAGAAACAATACCTACGTAAGTATAATGTTAGTTTATTAATTAATTTATGAACATATGGTTAAATATAGATGTTATTATAATATATGGTAAATTTCAAGCAACATTCCAATATCACGTTATTGTGTTAATTTTATAATAGGGAAGACACAAACACATTAATGACCCCCTCCACTTTTTGATGAAAAATCAAACTATAGACACAGCGTGTCTGGATTTTACCACAATTCTTCACAAAGTATATCTAGATGTGTGTGAAATGTGAAAATACATTTTTTCATTATATGTGGCGAAAAGTAGGATCAAAGTTTTGTGGACAAAGAATATACCTAAAATCAAGAGATACAACTACAACTTTTTGTATATACTACTAATTAATCAGATCTATTTTAACATACGCTTGCTAGATGTGGAGTAGCATAAATTTACAAAAGTTACAAAAAATCAGAAATTAAGTTAATACTTATAGCATATGTATATATTCATGCCAAAGAGTATTATAAGATATTTCGCATAATTTCACTAACCCACATAAAATATATTGATTATGATATAAATAAACTCAAGTTTAAATATAAAAACAAAACGTCACAGCACATGTTCCTAAAGTGGTCGATGTGACAACGTTAGAAGGTCGATTAGGTTTCGGGAGTCAAGAGAATAGATCTAATTAAAAATATCTAAATATTACATAAAGATAATAAAAATATTTTTTCCATAAACAGACTATAAAAATAATATTTCAAAGATATTTTTGGTGAAAAAGTCAGTCATAGTAGTTTTATTAAGATAAATAATAAAGAATTTAATTAAAAATATTTATAAGGGAAATATGTAATATAAATGTGCTATCATTTTTGGGATCTATATGAATATAGTTAAGAAACTCTTGAACCCTTCAGTCGACAGTTAAAAAAGTTTGGGGATCAATCTTTATAGGCACATATTTAAATGTTTCTATCCTTTCTATATCGTTTATTTTATTCAAATTACAAAAATGTTTTATTTTCTTCATTATAGCTACAATTTTTTTTTATTATCATTGTATTAAAAATAAAACAATTGTAATTATGAATATGGTTAGATACTAGTACTACGTATTTTATTTAAATATTTATTTATTATAATGAAATAAAAGTTTTGTGAAAAAAATACAATTCTAAGACTATTTTCTCAGCGACCAAAATCCTGACATATACGATTATAAATATTACATATAAACTTTTTACCAGTATATAAGTCGGCTGCTTATTTATTTATTTTTACGGCATTAGCCTAATGTGTTACAACGGGATAAACACACCCATCAACTACTAAGTAAGTAAATCAGAAACATATATTTTATTATTTATAAATTATTATTACAGCTTAAAAATCAATGCACTCGGTTCGATTTAAAATATTTATCTGTGAGATTAGGAAATTCTAGAAAAACATAATTTGTGATGATCGATTTGAATTGGAATTATAATTATAAATTAATATCTAATTCCGATCTCCCAAATACAATAAAAATAAAAAATATATGATTTTAAACCAGATTTTTCAGGTATTAGTCAGTGACTTATTCAACTTGTCAATCGTATAGTTAATGACATGAATATTATACATGTATTTTTTTTTTGATAACAGAAGTTAAAAATGTGGCTTTCGAATCATTATATTTTTGATTGAAAATGAAAATATTTTCATGTACTAAATTCCTTAAAAATCATATTTGCTATTAAAAAAAATACTTCATATAATTATAGCATTTCAATTAAAATTAAAATACTTATATTTTTATTTAAAATTACAGTTTCGGAATTTTAAAAATTCTAAACAATTTCTGGAAATCAGTGAATAATAATTTTAATAAATCAGAGCATCAATTAATATATTTTTTGTGAGATCATAAAAAATAACACTGCGCAATCAAACAAGCTTCAAAGTTTTATGTAAGTAAAATTCCAATTTTTAAAACAAATACTTAAAAATCAACTATTTATACACGCGGTCTAGAAATTAAAACTTAAATGAACAGATTAAAACTGAAATTCCTGGGAGACTGAAAATATTGCTGACCCTGTAATATAATATTAGCAATAAGGTTAAGAAAAATATGTTTTTGTAACACTTGCAAATTATTTTTTATATCGTTGCTCCGGAATTGAGATGACACCGTTGAGTGAAGTAAATATAATAAATATTTATAATAAAAAAAAATCTATTGAATGCTCTGAACTAAGAAGGAACTTAGAAGGAACATTTTCAAAGTTTTAATTAAACATCCTAAAGCACTATCCAAGGACGCGGCGACTATATTTGAATTAGAGGTCAATTCATCGCAAATTCTACCTATACATATAATACAGAGAGTTTCTAAAGTGACTATTTATTTATTAAAGAAATAAGAGTAACAAAAAAACATTGTATCACGATCCATGAATCAGTAAAAGGGTATCCTGTTGTTTTATTGCTATCGTGATAACTGTCACTACGTGAAAACTTACATTATATGCTATGAATCGTGATCAAACACAACGTTGTAAACAAAAAAACTGTACCATATCATTGCAGACATATATAAACAAAAAAAATATGTAATGATTAAGTTATATTTTGACATAACCTATTTCGCGAAAGACTAGTATGACAAATAGATTTTTATCACATATTTTTTTAACAAAAATACAAAAAAACTAGTGTAGCAACGATTTTTATAAAAAAAATATTTTATGAAAAAAAAATATTATTTTCAGAGAAACTACAACGAAGCACTTAATATTGATAACAAATAAAATTTATTAGACAGTGACATTAGAAACATATCGTTATTAATAAAATAAAAAATGTAACCATATAAAAAATTGCACTCAAAATTCGTTATATCTAATTAAATACATACCAATATGACGTGAATTTTTGACTTCTGAGAAGTAATAATTGTTTTTGGGCCCTCCTATTGATCAAAGTTCGGATTATTACACTTTGACAAATGCTCTCATATTATAAATCCGTAGTAATATTAGACTTGTACTAAAAATTCTAAAACTGTGATTAGTTTTAGAGTTTTCATTTGGTCAAGATGGGTTTGGTTAATTCGTGTGTCAGGTTTGGCTCTAACAAAACATCTTCGTTTTGCAACCGTCAAGTTGAGTTTCATCGACATTTTAAAGCAGTTTATAATTTCACTGGCAGTTAAATTATATATTCGCTAGTAGAAATATATATCTACTGGTAAAATGTATTTGGACTTTATATATAATAAGTGCTTAAAACTACGCCATTCTTAAAATTTCATTATATACAATAAAAATTAAAAAAAAAATATTTTTAATTCAAAACGTTTTTTTATTTAGCTCGCTTTTTAATGGAGTTAAGATTTTTTAGAAGTTCAGAATAGACGCCATTTTGAAACAAGTGTCATGTACATATGATTAAAGCCCGTCAATTTAACAGGTGTCAGTTTCTATTCAGACTCACATTATATGTATATGTAGAAATGGTTTTGATATTAATAAAACAAACAATTAGGTTAGAAAAAAGCTTGAGAGAAACTACTTCTAAAAGCTTATTGAATTAGATAGTGACCTTATAAACACTCATCATAAGATATCAGCGTAAGTGATTAAAACAAATAATATTTACATTGATTAGATGAAAAGTTACACTGTATGATTTTCTGAAGCAGGTGTCATTTTTTGCGCTTCCCCGGTATATGAAGATAAACATGAGCGTTATGTAAACACATAAAATTACGTTGTACAAATATTAGGTAGATGCCGACGAAAGTTTGAGATGCATGTAATAACGATATAAATTAGCGAGACACGAATCGGATTTCAGCTGAACGTTAGTTTATAGTATCTATAGAGCTGGTCAAAATACAAAAATTGCCAGCGAAAATTTTAGAAATGTTCTACTTTTTTTAGGCGACACTGCTATGTATATTTAAAATGAATATGCATGCAAACCTCCGTCGCTGAAATTGTGACAATATATGTTAGTAGATGAAATTTTCGCTTGTTAGCTATTAATAAAGAGCGCAATAGCGCGGCGCTACTGCGACTTGTTGCTTCCTAGTTGGGCGGAAAAGTTTTAAGTTTCGTTAGTCGGTCGGAAAAGCTCTTGTGGGGGGTAGGTCTTACCCTTGTCTTGTCGATTGGGTAGTGCGTTTAATTGGAGTTTCGTTTCGGTGCGATCGAACGCGCCCGTTGGCGATCACTGCAAAAGGAAGAGAAGAAGGGAAGATCGAGCGCCGAAAATAATATGCACCACGCGCCGTCTATAAATAGGGAAGTGGGAAATAGCGTCGGAGTGTACACTCCGGCCGGTTCGGATTTGCGAATCGCGAAAGAAAAGAGAAAATCGCCGGGGGTTGCGGCGACGATGGCAGTAGTCGGTGAGGAAAATATGGCGATGGTCGCGCGTTCGAAGGTCACTGTCGTTCGATGGCGCGCGTCGGCCCGTCGGCCGCCGCCCGCCGACTAAACAGAAACACCGACTGCGTGTCGTCTCGGAACGGAATGGCGCTGTCGCTGGTAGGAGCTAGTAGCCGCCCACTCACCCGCCGCCGATCGCCAATACGGAGTCTGGCTCTAGCCGTGCACCGGTCGATCGAGCGCATCGGTGCATCCGCTGGGAGCGCTGCGATCGCTTCCCGTTGTACGTCACGGGCGCTGAAAGCGGGAATGAGTTGAAAATCAACAATTTTCTCACACTCTTATCAAAGCAATGCAATATGCACATAATACGTGCGCATAGTCGAATCGGACTAATATCTACCTACTGAACGCGAATATGAATATTATCTAATTAATAAACTTTCTGTCCATTAAACGTTGACTTGAAAATACATAAACATTTTTTATTTAAAATAAAATAAATATTTTTTATAATATCTAATGTGTTTTGCAGTTCCTAGACCAGGGTCCGGCAACCTGTGACCCGTGGGTCACCAAGTGACCCGTTTGATGATTTGAAGTGATCCATTTCAGTTCCGCAAATATAATTTTTTTAACGTGTTACGATGTCATGACTAGACCACATATATGGTTGTTAGGACCAAAAATATTAACTGTCCCGAATAGTCTTTTTAATAGTCACATTTGAATTATTTTGACCCGCAGCCAAAAAAGATTGCCGAGACCTGTTGTCTAGGACCTAGACCATGGTCTTTTACTTGCTTCACTATTTTTAGTGGATATTTATATTGACAATAAATCTATAAAAAAGGTTTTAATTTTCTAATTGTATTTTATGTTAAATTTATCGAAGTGTTCAGTTAAAAAATCGTTTAATTTGTTTGGGTAATGTTACAGTTTTAATTCAACCCATGGATCAAGGAGTTATCTTTCATGAAACGACATTACCGTAATGCCCTTCTTTGTAACGAAGATGACGATTTACTTAAATTCTGAAAAAAATGACAATGGAGGCGATATATAGACAAACTCGATCTTGATTAAAAATAAAGCAAATAACACTCGTTCGATCGTGGAGGAAAATTCTACAAAATGTAGAAAGTGATATTTTGGATTCTATCGAGCCAAGTGAAATATCTGAACAATGTTGATATAGAAAATATTGAGGAATGATTGGAATATGATTCATGTGATCCTGGTTTTCTAATAATAAGTGACGCCGATATTATTTCCAATCTCATTCAACCAGAAATGAAAGAGAATAAGACTGAAAGTGAAGAAGATATTATCAATCGCACTAGTCACAACAAGGCACTGACTTCTGATGACACTTTATTGGAGTGCATAGATAACGATATAATAGCTCTATTTATCTGTTTTGAAGGATTGAAAATATATCTTAACGCCAAAAAATAAAATTTTGATATACTAACTAACTCTTGCTGGCTTGTGCATTTGGGATTGTCTGAATTGAAAAATTGAGAAAATTTAATTCTTAGGGTTGCAAGGAAAATACAAACATATTGCTAGCATAATATACTCTGTAAGCTCATTTAAGGCAAAACTAGTTTTATAGATATCACATATGCAGATGAAGTCTTTCGTGCATTTCCCAAATATGAAGGAAATGGGAGGTATTCTTAGTAGGTAAATTTCAAAAAAAGAGATTTTAGCAGTTTATTATCATTGACACAATGGTCTTCTTTTTTATCAATCGTTTTACTTGCCAAATAAATATAATGGAAATAGTTGCATTGCAGAGCTTGTTCAAATGTAAGCAGATGAACTGGAGCTAAAAATTTTGGACCTTCAGAATAATATTATCCTAAAATATATGGGTACTTCTGGAATACAGTGGACAGACAAAATTTTCCATTCTTAAAAAAGCAGCATATAAGATAAAATCAATTTTTCAAACATTAATTTAATAAAATCAAAATTTATATCTCTATAATTGTTTACTAACAAATCCGTAGCTATGAGGCACTAATTTTTATATAACGTTTATTTTGTATGTATGAGGCAACCATAACGTGTTTAACATTTTACAGAATATAAACAATATTTTTTATATTTAAAAATGATTTTTAATACTTGTTTAGAATGACGGCGCCACGCTCAAAAAGTATTTAGTGCTCCCCGCTGCGTCACATTGCCGAGATTGACAATAGTTTGGCCCAAACGGATACGAAAGCGGGCAACAACGTTTTGCTACATTAATACGTTTAAATGTTAAGCGCGAGTGAGCGGCAGCAAGCGAGTAATATTTTTAGAATTCGATTGAAATTCTTCTGTTAGTGTTACTAGCTCTTACTAATATAATTCTACTTTATAATTTATTGATTCGTTAATATCCTCTCCTTGTTCAGGTCCTTCAAGCCCAAAAATCGAGAAGTATTAATTAAAATGCTTATCTAAGAATCATTCTTAGCGAGCGAGTGTGGCGAAGTTCGCAATCTTGATGAGTGAAAAACGTATTTTTCGGTCAAACGTGGTAATAGGGGTCATGTTATTCGGGGGTCTAATGAATGCAATTTTAAAATTGACACTCATTATCTAATCAGTTATTTTTACGTAAATCATAATCTAAGAAAAAAGCGTGTGGAAATCAATTGGAGTAAAAAAGATTTTGAGTTCAACATCTTATATTTTTTATTTAATTTTAAAACATGTCGATGTAAATACTTTACAACACATTGCAATCAAATTAAAGCAGCAATATTACTATCGAACAGTTGAATCATCCCTTAATATCGTACAGAATCGCATCTCTGATTTTATTTCAGACAGTTCTAGATGATAGCGAGAAAATTAAAAAAAGGATTGATAGAAGATTATAATAAAGTTTGCGATAAAAATATTAGAGAAATTTGGGACAGATTCAGCAGCTTTAAAATATTAAGATAATATTATTTTATAAACCCTAAAATTTTAATTTTAATATAATATACAAAGTTTTTTTAGAGATCACGTAAAAAATATTAAAATAAATTATTCGATACTAAGTAAAGACAAGTTAATATCCGAATTAAATGTTATGTATGAATATTAAACTTTGAAATACCCAACATAAATGCCTTATCCCGATTTATACAAGACCAAGTCAACTGTGCCAATTTCAACTTTTAAGATGAAAGTTGTAGATAAGTAATGCAATGAATTTGTAATAATAGGATGAATACAACTAATTATAATGAATAAATAGAGGTTGAATCTATCCCGTAAAGTGTTTCATTGATCTAAAACATTTTATATATATTATACATATATTACATTTAATTTATATTATTGCATAAAAATGTCTGTAAAAAAATTATAAATGGTAAAAATCTCATATTTAATTAGAAACAATTCATAATGTACAATTATTTAATTTTACCAAAATAAAAATATATTCTACAGAGTAAAATAAAAGAGTATTTTTGATATACTTAAAATACAAACAACCTCAACAAAAAAAAAACGAGCCTAATATTTATTATATTATATATTATATCAATATATTTTGTGAAATTATTTTTAACAAATAATATTTAACTTATAAAATACAGATTTCCTTGATTATAAATTGCAAATCACTTAAGGCTCGGCCACACAGAAAGCGGTTTGTCGCGGCGGGAAGCGATATCTGACCGATCCGGTCAGGCAGTCTGGTTGTATGATGCGATGTTGCATCAGCTTTGTCAGACAGAACGCGGTCTACGGCGGTCTACCCGCCGCGACAGACCGCTTTCTGTGTGGCCGAGCCTTTACTCATGAGAAGCACGAAAATTTAAAATTGTTGTACGATATTTTTAATAGCTATACACGAATCCTTGGGAAACACAGATGAAAATAGTGCAAGGACATTTACCGTTTACCTGACGTCTGACATGACCTAGTTTTCACATCAAAATCAATACAAAATAATTATACATTACATCATACAAATGTAAATAAAGTAAATAAACACAATAATTACAGTCATGTTACATTCAACATATCGCTTCATGCTTTATGAAATGGCGATAGAAGAATATTTATGCATCGGAAGAGGTACCGTATTGATCATAATATAGATAGTCCCTGGTGCAACGCATGGAAATAAATTAGGTTAATCTATTTTTTGCAGGGTAAATTATAAATGCGGAATAAAACGCTATTGAATTTTACGCTTTAATATAAAGTATTCTGAGTTTAAGTATAACTCTTATCTTATTCTATCTTTGTGGCGTGTAGGTAAATACGAAAACAAAGTATACAAGGCATTCTTTCTAGTTAGTCATATAGTCGAGCTAGCGCTATCTTTGGATGGTATTTGTTTGTTCTACTAAAAGAGAAGTTTCTATGATATTTCAAACAGAAGAGGAATTCAAAGTAAGTTATATATATAAGTAATAGCAATTATTACTCTGATTTGCGATCGATCGTTAATTCAATCAGTAGCATAAATATTTATCTATGATAATTATTTTAATAAGTGGCGTAAATATTTATTTAAATTAAGTAATTAACGCACTTTATTATATGACATATTGTTTAATTTGAATTAAATACATAAGGCGTTACCTAAACAAGCACATGTTCGAGATTAGCTACTTCAAAGTTATTAAGCATTTGCAAATATTAAGGGCGAACTAACATTGAACATTAAGAAACGTAAATGAAGAGTTCTAATGCTTATAACTTGTGAAACCCGTCCTAAAACTATTACATAAAGGCTGGGTTAATTCGTTCAAACGACTACCATTCAGCATCGCCTAGTGTAATGTTCACATTTTCCAAATTCCCTTAGAGCTTAGGCGGAGGGGTTTTAAGCAGAAATATTTTTTTAATGTTTTGTAACCCTAAGGGGTGTGACTTCGTAGCCAGTGAGACGCTTAGTGGAATCTAGTAAGAGTTTTATTACACTATTTACATATATTGCCACAGACGATAAATGGCGAGATGTTTTCTCCGAGTGGTGGTGGAGAAGCTGGCGGAGGGGCAATGTCACTGGACGATCCTCAGAATTCTGATTGATGTGGCAACGACAGTATATTCTCTGAGCGGCAGTGGAGAAGCTGGCGGCAGAATCTTTATATTTTATGTGATATAATAAACACGTGCCTACTTTACTTTATCATTGCAATTTTTTTGATAGTGCGACAACCAATGGAGTGTTTTTAATATTTTTCATAAATTACAGTGAACAACTAAACAAACACTTTATTCCATATTTTTTTCTTAACTTTTGCGATTGCTCTTTCAACTTTTCCCCTCATAATCGATTGGGTCGATCATCGCTTAAGAGCTCTTTAACAAATTGCTTCCATCTGGTAAATACAAACACATCGAGAGATTGGCTCCAACTAAAGATGCGTGAGATTGAAGAGAAAGAATCGATTTTATTGCTTTGTTTATTTCTGATCTGTATTTATATTGCATTACTATGTCTCAATTTTAAATTATTGTTTTTATGTTCAACAATATATGGTAATGATAAGTCTTCTGAGATAAAATGATAAAAATTTAAGAAATTATTATCGAAACATCTACCGGCAAAATCTCAAAACTTTCCCTCGTTCTCCATTGGTCTCGTTAAAGTCACGTTTCAATCAATAATAATATTATTATGTACTGTTATTGATAGGCGTACTGCATAGCTTTCGTAAAAATGCAATAAACCATCTTCATAATCATAACAGATCTGAAGTTGAGAATAACCCGTTAGGAAATTGCACTTAGGCATGTAATCAGTTCACAGTAATAATTATGCTTAATGAGCTCAAGTACCGGAAGAAAACCAATACGCACGTTATTTTGAAATTAATACGCACCAGTACACCTGATTATGATGTCACTCTACTTCAGATGCGACCGTGAACATGTACGTCCATAGAAATATCTACATATAAATTTATTCCATGTCACTAATATAATAATAAATAAGGGCAAAACGTATTTATCGTAAACTAGTGAAACAGTCAAAGCAATTTGTTCTATTTCCATACTTTTTAGCAATGGAGGTAAAGATGTATAGAACAATGACCAAAACGAACATTGAGTGTCGAAAACACATTCGAAAGTCTAAGAGTTCAAAAACCCGGTCTCACTTCTCACGGTGGATAATAAAGAGAGCACTGAAAGATATTCGCTCAAATCTAAAGCGGTTAGCGATGTTATTATTCATTGAAAAAAACTGCTGGGAAGTAGATTATTATCGAAGATATCGAGTATTTTTTGAAGAGTTATACAGAATAAAATTTCTTCTTTGTAAAGTAAAAGTAGTCATTATTATTTGGTTTAAAGATCAAGATCAATTTTCTTAGAAGAATGTTCAATGGCATGGTGGTAATCCTTCAAAACTTTAAATGCTATATTTGCCTATATGTATATGTATGTGAATTAAATAACGCCTCTAGTTAAAAGAAATCGTTGATTCATAGTAGTGGATGTAAACAGGTAGTTGCTGTTAATTATAGGATAATTAGCAATGAACACGAATAATACAACACATGATGATGATTACTGAACCTTTTACTTACTCGAGTGAAATCAAAATAGAATAAAAATATTTGTTTTGGATAAAGAGAAAATTTGTACTAGAGACGGTGTTTACGATTTTGGTCGACTGAATTTAATTTAAATAATCATTGAAGTATGTTTAATGTTAAAGGAGTTATAAAACTGATTTCTTAGATTCGGAGCAGTTTTTGGCTTTCAACTTACGAAAGAAGTTACATTAATCATTTAAAAAATCATCACTCGATAGAATAACTCTGGTCTTCCTTATTTATTTCCATAGATGTATCTGCCCATTGTTTCTCAAACTTTGTGATACTATTATATCACTCTCAATAGGAATATTCTAGTTGGTTTAGCTTTCTATTGATTTTTTCAACTGCAACGATGCTTTTTTAATTAACAAAAATTGAAAAGAAAGTCCTTCAAGAAAAAATACTGTAATTATCAGATAGCATGCCTTACATATTTTTAAATTGATGTTAATTTCTAGGTCAGGTTCGATGACTGACAAGGATTTCTTAAAAATTGTATCTTTGCAGCAGTTAATGTTTGAACAATTATCATGTAAATGTCAGAAACAGCAGCACGTTTACTTAATACACTTAGTCTTTCTCTTTTGAATATATATTAGATACATCATATTCTGAGGTCGATATTTTAAGTAGAGTATACAATACTTCTTTCTGTACAGAAGTGATTGTATCGTCATCAAAATTTTGAACATCCTTGATGTTTTCTCTACCCACTTTCACAGACAAATACGAAAGAGAAGTATTGATTATTAAAATAGGAGGGATGAAATTAAAAGGATAACATTGAAAAATTATTAAGTTTATTTAAAGTACAATAACAATACAAGAGTTGTCAATCAGTAACTTCACTGACGTTTCTTCCAATTGGAACGAACATAATTTCACTTCATTTATAAGAAAAAAAATATAAACGTTCAAAGTATTTTTTTTTGTTCTATTCGTTAGACACATTCGACGCCCTTGAAATAATCAATAAAACAATAATTTCTTCATAATATAAAAAAACCCTATCACATTGTCTAACTGAACATATTAAAATTAAAAATAAATTACTAAGAATAAACTATTTCATACAAAATACTAAAAACGGCAACGAAAACCGTGCAATTATTTCATTTAAATTAAGTCATACACTCACAGATATCGACACTGGCATAAATCTCGACCACTTCAGTTCTATATAAAATAAAATTTGTAAAGTCACGGAATTATGCAATTTTGAATATGCATCACAAATTGCAGACAGTATATTTGGTAATGCTAGATTTTAAAACTATAATATTTCAACGATATAAAAAATAGACATACGTATTATCATCGGTTTACTAAAATAATCTGCAAATTTCGAGACACAATCCGAGCATAGAGCATAATTGCAACTTCACAAAATCGAAACAAACGAGTGGTATTATAAACTGCTTATTCGTTATGGAATGATTGTGTTAGATCATAAAACACTAGCAGTGGATCGAATTAACCTAACGTCATGAATAGCTTTTGTAGATTTTCGATTGAAAATTTATAAGAAATTAATAAGGAAAAATATTAGAACAGGTACATTTCCGAGCAATAAGTGAAAATTATTATAAATAAACAACTCATCCCGTTAAATTTCACATACATAAAGTAGGACATATTGAGTCACAGGTATGCGTTTTTAAAGCATTATCTAATAATTTCGCGTATGTAAATTATTTAGGATTAGTGGTCACTCCCATGGCCAGATTTAACAATCTGACTACGTTCTTCATCTCTTGAGGCTCGTTTTCTAAAACAATATCATATAAATTAGATTGAATCAATTAAAGTAAGATCTTAAAAAAAATAGATAAAAAATACCATCTGAGCCTGTGATGTCCCTCTCGAGATTCAATTTCTCTTGGGCAACTTGGTAGATACCCTCTTCGATTGTACCAGAGCTTACGAACCGGTATATCGTGACTGGCTTCTTCTGACCCATTCTGTGACACCTGTTGATCGTACAAACACAATGAAACTTTGAACTAAACCATTAAATTTAATTTGAATTACCTGTCTTCAGCTTGCTTATCGTTATAAGGGTTAAAATCTATATCGTGGATAATCACAGTATCGGCAGCCGTTAAATTAATGCCGAGACCTCCGGCTTTCGTCGACAGTAAAAATATAAAAATATCAGATTCTTCGTTATATTGGTCTATGAGATCTTGCCTACGATTTGTATAATAAATTATATTAAATCACATATGTAAATGAGAATATGCACTTTATTGATTATACCTCAAAGTAACAGCTGTAGTTCCATCTAATCTGAGGTAGTGGTATCCTCTAATAGAGAGGAATGGCTCGATTATATCGAGCATCATTGTAAATTGACTAAATATAAGCACTCTATGTCCTTCGGCTTTAAACTTAGGCAGTAATTCATCAAGTCTTGCGAATTTCCCGGAAGTGATGATATATTCATCAGGGAGTCCCATCGAAGAGATACTCTATAATAAAAAAATCAGTCATTTAGATTCTGTCTAGATATAATTTTAAAGTCTTGAAAAATGTAGCTAATTCACGAAGAGCATTATCATTTTTTTATTTTTTTTCAAGACATCAAAAACACAGCGGTCAATATTTGATTCGATTGATTTTACCTTAAAAGTTTTGGTTAGCTGATGAATTTGAAAATCGGAAATGCAGCGCAGATCTTCAAAGACGTGCTGCGGATTCTTCTCCTTATACTTTGGTTCAATAGCGAGCTTGGCTGCAATCTTCCGCAGTTTCTTTTCGTCGTAATAGTACCGCAGCAGGCAAGGGTGGTTCGAGAGCTTCCTCATGTCCATCATCATCGACATGCCGCTTTGTTCAGTTGTAGCATGAATCTATAAATAATATGATATTATTAAAACGAAAAATTATTACATATTATAATGGTATTCAATTGCTTACGATTCCATCAGTAGCAGTGAACGAAGAAATCAAATTTTTATATTGTTCTTGTTGACTCTCCACCAATGGAACTGACATAGTTAAATCTGTTTTTGCGGGTAAATCTTTCAAGACGTCTCGCTTTAGCCGTCTCAGAACAAAGGGTTTCATGATGCGTTTTGCTTGAGCGATCTGAGTTTGTTCGAACGGAGACATTTCGACGTCACATACTTCTTTTGTTGAATGCTTTTTAGTAGAAGTTTTCTGAATTACACAAATCATTGGTTAGCAAACTTATAAGAAATAAATAATATAGATAAACTTACATTGCTCTTATGAAATAAACTTTTGAGGTCATCGGTGTTGTTGGCGAAGAGATGAGGCATAACGAAACACAAAAGGGACATCAATTCCAAAAGGTTATTTTGCAGAGGAGTTCCAGTTAGCAAAATACGATGAGCGGCCTGAAAAGTACATGTATAAATTTTTTTTTATTATTAAAAACTTGATTTGCAATTTTATTAGCAAAATAAATCAGGCATAAAATAAGACATACTTTTATTTTAATCAAATTCTCGTATCTTTGCGTGGACATATTCTTGAGCATGTGAGCCTCGTCAAACACCACATACTCCATCTGAGTAACTCTAAACATCTTTCGCTCTTCTGGACAACTACTAACTAAATTATATCTGTAATTTTATCATTATACAAATTATTATTCATATTTAAAAGTTTGATCAATTAATATTTTATTCAACTCACGTAGTGACGATCACGTCTATATTTCTTAATCCGTATTTTGCCCATTCGATTCTAATTGACCTTCGCTCATCTTGGTTCCCATAATATAGAGCGACTCTGATCGACGGACACCATCTTTTAAACTCAACGTTCCAATTCTCTGCAATTATATAAAAATGTTGTAGATCGTTCGCTTTAAACGTGTTTAATCGAGTCGCAACGACTATAACTCACCTAAAGTAGAAGCCGGAACAACGATCAAATGCGTACCGGTGACCTGATTGGTCTCCTTCAAATGCGCTAAGAAAGCTATCACTTGCACAGTCTTACCGAGTCCCATTTCATCGGCTAAGATTCCGTTTACTTTCTGATTGTGCATAGCGCATAGCCAGTTAAGACCGACCATCTGATAGGGCGCCAATCTCATTCTAAATAATAAAATAATTATTTTTAAATTCAAATTCCAATAGCTCAACGAGGGTAATGAATTATACGTACGCCGGTTCTAAACTGGCCGGTTGCTGTAACACACCAGCACCGGCGGCAACTGCCATTTCCATCTGATTAGCTAAACTGGTGCATTTCTTCATCAGCTTTTGTATGTTGTTTCTTGTCACCAGCAATTCTTGAGCGGAATTCAATAAGTCTGTACTGATACTCTTGTTATCCTGGAACTTTTCGACAAGATCGACCCATCCGGTGAAAGGTCTGAGGCCGCTGATCAATTCGGCCTTTTTCAAAGAGCACCCTTGCAACTGTTGCAATTCCACGCTCTTGGCAGTGTTTAAAAATTCAAAAACTCTCTTTTTGTGCCCGGAAAGGTCATTGTCTATCTCGACGTCAGATTCTTCATCGCTGATTGAAAAATAAAATCATTTAGACATGGAAAAAGGGACCATTTAAAACATAATAAAAAAACTTACCTATCGAAGACTTTTTCTCTTCTGGAAGGATTGTGATCGTCTTCGTCTAAATCACTGACGTCACTTTCACTACCGGCCTTTTTACCATGACTGTTTTTCTTTTGAATATGGATTTTAACATTGAATTTGTTTGAATTGCTCGTGTTTACGGGTTTCGGCATGTTTCCGTTGATTTTTATATGACCGTTGGTGAATCTGTGTCCTCGGAGGCTGTTGTTTGTCTCTTGTTGTTCCGGATCGAAGTCCAGCAGCTCATCACGGCAACGTTCTTCGTTCCAGTTGTGTTTCGAAAGAACACTTTTTATAATCTAAAATGATTTATAATGTTAGAATTGTATTTTAACACACGGATGACACATGTTCACGGCATATTCGCAACTTTTTAAAAAATAGTTCCGTTCAGAAAAAAAATCATAACTTCTTATCCAGTGCATATTTAAATACAAAAGTTAGAAGTGACTCCCAGTAGGTGGAATGCATAGGTCCAAGTATTGGCATCAAACCTCAGATTAGGGATTAATGAATATGTTCAAAGATCATAAGTAATAAAAAACGGACTCGAATTTTATCTAGTCACAAAGAGATAAAATTTAATGGATGGACAGAAATTAAAATTTATATGTATATCTCAAATTACATTAGACAAATTATAAAAAAATTGCGAAATTTTCTTGGAAATTAGCCTTTCTATGTCATTGCTAACCAATTAGAGCGATGTATTTTCTTAAAACAACTAATCAAGTAGTTGCCATGCATGTAGCTAATATTGGGGTTTTTGGTCTAGCACTGTACCATTTTAGGTAAACCTCGAATATTTTAGGTTTTTTTTGGCCACTACTAGAAAACATTTGTGGACTAAACTTGGTTTTTACATTTTTTTTTGACTTCGAGCATTTTTGTAATATTATATTGTGTTATTGTTAACCGAAAATAAAACGTTATTTTTGTCGGAATGAAAACCAGAGCTGAACTGAAAAAATAATATCAGCTTATTTCGGTTCGGTCCATGTTCAAGCACATAGTCACAAAAAATGCAACCTGTGCAACACTTGAAAAATATTTAGAGCAAATTATAGTTTTTAGAGAAATCAATTTCATTCACAAATGAACAAGCACAAACATATTGTGAAAAATCTGATAAAAAGGATTTTTAAGAAGTAAAGAATTTAAGGATTTCCTATTTTTACGGATGTGGACATTGATTCATATTGAATAACTTGAACCATGTACAGAGATTAGATAGAAACAACATATTTTAGAATTTTAGGAGGAAAATAAAAATACATATCCTCATTTATACAAAATTGCAATGGTGCTTTTAGGAGCTCCAGCAACACAAGATAGTGTTGAAAAGGTTTTCTCCCGCTGAAAGTTTATTTTGCGAGACAATCGAAATAATTTAAATGAAAATACAATGGGCTGATGCCCCAATTGACATTTTTTAGCCACGTTATTGTTTTTTTCTTAATGTTGAGTAATATGTAAACATTATTTAGTCATTAAAAATTGGTATTTTTTTTAAATTTTGGGTTGAATAAAGTACTGCTAATACTGCGTTAGAACAAACACGTAAAGGCTGTAATGAATACAACTTCATTACCTTTATCTTATTTTTAGAGACATAGTTTTAAACTGCAACCTCCATTTTTAAGGAACTTTATACGGAAAATATGAAGAAAAAAATGAGCAATTATTTTAGACAGAACATAAACTAAAACTATAGTTATGAAAATTGTAATAATATTGTGGAACAACTTTTTTTATCGAATACATAGTCCTTATTTATTGTTCTTTGTATGATCTGTTTTTTTTTAGTTTGTATCTAGATGTAGTAAATTATATTTATTTTCTAGCATACTTGTAGAACTTGCAGTAAATAATTGCTTTTGGCCATAAGAAATTAAAAAAAAATAATTTATAACATCATAACTTTCAGCACTTACGTATTTAAAAAAGTACATTATTGATCTCAATAAGTTTCTTTGAATCTGTGCATTTATTTATCTAAATTTTGTAAATAATAATCCTTTTTTGGGGTAAAAAATGCAATATTGAGTGACAACAGTCAAGGCACGACTAAAAGTTAGCTCTTACTCAGAATGATGGCATGAAATGACCGGCAACACGGTTAGAAGCTTGCAACTTTCTCCGATATAAAAATCTTTAGGAATAACTATTTGAGTTGTTATCTGCTTTGTGCTATGTGAAGTTATCAACTAAAACATTTTTTTTTCTTTTTTCTAAGATCGTAGGGAAATAATGCAGAGTCGAATTTTATAGAACAATTTAATGAAGCCCAACTTCACAATGAATCTAAATCTTATAGAGATTAAGAATTAGTGATCGCTTAATTTTTAATCATTATTTATAAACAGATGAAACAGTAGTAAACCAAGATTTGATCCTTAAAAATATATCTATGAAGCAGCCTGTAGTTATTAGGAATCGTCTTATGCATTTCCAAACATCTGGGAATACATAATTGTAAGGGTTCAAGAAGACTTTTTTCACTGCTGTTTATAGAATATAATTACCATAGAGCTTATATCTGGAAACATTTGTATCATGTTTTTGAACCGTCTCTCTTTAGTAGCGGTGTCCAGTGGAGCTTGAACTTGAACTTTAGCAGGAGTTGCCACTTCATTATCGGACTCGGAGTTGGGGAGGCGTATTCGCTTGTACGTCGTGATCGGCTTGATTCCCGGCGAGGCCATACCTGGTTGATCTTGTATGACAGAAGAGGATGCTGCAAATGAGGACGAAGAAAACGATTAGCACATAGTACCCGACGGTGTCAAAAAGGTAATTAAAATGCAAGGTAAAAATAATAAAACGTGTCATGCAAGGTTTAGTCAGATCCGAATTTGAGGTTATGTTTACGAAACTGACCGGAAAGGTATTCCCTACGAGCCTGCTCGTTGGGTTGTTTGTGGAAACGGTACTGCCGCAGTTGGTTGAGACTGGCGGTCACAGCGGCCGGATGACGTGGCCCGCCGCTGAGTCCCGTGGATCCTGAATGGGACATCGACGAAGCGAGACGGCTTCGCAAACGAGTCGCTTTGAGGCGGCCGTCGACGCTGAACCGCTGACGCCACTGCTGCCGACCAGCTGGTCGATGATGTTGCCAGCACGTTGACGTCTGCCGTTAGCTGGCGAATATGTTTTTTACTTGTGTCAACATTCATAAATTACCGATTTATTTTATTTCAATTTATAATATGTACTTTCTCTTTTGATATAGCGGAATATAATACGGCGGGGTAATATCGAACAAAAATTTATATTTTGCAAATATTTTAATAGGGTTTGAAATTTAAATAAACAGTTTTATGATTTTGCCATATAATCACAAATTTTATCTCTTATCTCTGTAGTAAAAGTGTGGTGTAAGTACCTAAGTGTAAGTGTTTTTGTCATATATTTTATTTTTATTTTTTTTTTCGATGTAACCTGATTGGCGTAAATCAAATGCGTTACAACGAGGCAAATTAGTACCAACTGAATAAGTCAAATAAATGCAAAGAATAATTACAAATTTTCACAGTTTGCAAATAATTAGCCTTTGCTTATAAATAAAAATAAAATTCCTAGTTATCATTCACTTTTACAACCCTTTCACTTATTCGTTGTTTTTTTTTACGCTAATGTTCCCACTTTGAAATTTATTAAACCTGTGGCACTGGCGAGCACTTATCATACTTATCGTAGTGAGATTAGTGTTCATCATGTCTTACTGCAGTAATGCATTGTTTTTTTGTGATATTCGTATCAAATGCAACTGCAAAAATTGTTTGTTTGGAACAAAGTCTTTCATTTTATAATGAAAAAGAAGAAAAAAAATATATTATTAAATAAATACCGTCCTGAAAGTGTGTGCTAACCGATAAACTACGTGTTAACAACTCGACAGCCGAAGAACAACTGATGATAAATATGAAATAGGACAAACGATGACATTTTCATCTGGTACCACATTATTTACAATACACCACTGTACTTTTTTAGATTTGCATCACACCACTAATATACAATATGCAGTTATTTAACTTGGGGGGGTTATGGTTAGGATTTTGCTATAAGAAGGGGTCCATGGGCATAATGAGTTTGAGAACCACTGATTTACCCTAGTAAGTTTTAGGTACTTGGCAATTTTTTTGGTATCACGCTCAAAAACCAGATTGTTATGAACATGTGTTCTGCTTTTAGCCCTAATGTCTGCGAAAGTGGCCAATAAATTTTTGCTGAAGTACCATTTTTCTGTTCTTTACTATGTTGAATGTCTTAATTGTAATTTTTATTTAATTTGGAATATGTATTATATTTGTTTAAATAGAGATATTATTTTTATTCTGAATATTTTTAAAAATATGCTCGACTTATGTATTGTTATGATTTAAATCAATTGGTAGCGCGTGTACCAACTGAAAAGCGCAAGACGATCGTTAACGTTGACAGCCGGGCGTGTCAGCATGGAGGACGTGGAATCGGGTGAGCCGCCAAAAACGGCAAAGCAATTAGAAAAAGAAGCAAAGAAAGCCGCCAAACTTGATAAACTAAAACAAAAACAAGAAAAGCTGTCCACCGTCGTCGCAGCACCTAAGGAAAAATCTGAGGTATGTCACTAAAATGACCTTTCACTTTCTTCCACGCGATATTGATATATTAAACATGGTATATAATTAGACGCAATTTGCTAGTTACGCAACATTTACCACGGTACCATTTGAATTATTTGATAATTATATAGTTTCACTAAATAATAAAATTGCATCATTTGCTTCTGTTGCAGAAAAAAGTTAAAGAAAATAAGGAAGTTGTCACGTATACTGGAAACACTGCTCCTGGCGAAAAGAAAGATGTTGTATCACCCTTACCGGATGCTTACAGTCCGCAATACGTCGAAGCTGCTTGGTATGACTGGTGGGAAAAGAGTGGATTCTTCAAGCCAGAATATGGAGTAATTATTCATACTATTATCATTCAACATTTTATGGTCCTGGGGATTTCATAAAAATTTATACCTTTAGTTAAAATTATTATAACTGAAATCTAAGCACTAAACACACGTGAATAAAATGAAAATATATTTAATTCACAGCTTCTTTAATTGAAAAAGTTCTTGCAATTAAAAATATGAATTTTTCATTGCGCATTGGACACATGGAGGGCTCAAATAGATAACAGCATAACACATTCACGTCGGGTACCGCTTTTGGACGCCTTTTCAAGTCTCCCTGTGTAGATACAAGATGCACGCCTAGGCATCTATAGCATGTGACAAATTTCGGGTCAAGTGCGATAAATGTTCCGTCATATATTGTAGGACAAAGAAATGGAATACGTGTAATGCATGTACCTGCATTGTGTTCATTCAGTGACACGGAGGAAGATCTCGATGTAGATTTTGATCTAGTGAGAAACAATGAAAATATCGAAGGTGTTGCTGGAGTCAAAATATTTCCAGATGGTTCTGAAAATCTTAGTTGAAATATCGTCATTATTTATCAGCGATGATTAATTTGAAAACATAGTTTATTAGTACCGGAATAGTACCGGAAAGAAAAAAAAAAGCGATGAGCAAAGATTAATTAAAGCAAATTTTGATGTATTTGCATTTTTTTGTTGATAATTTTAATGTATCTTCTAATGCCAACAAACTTATCAAAGTGAGAGATGTATAAATTTATATAAATTTAAAACTGTCAATGAACAGTAACAAAATATATCATTCGACGAAAATATTATACTATGGGAAGGAAGACTTGGCTTCAGGGTTTATAACACGAGTAAAATGATAAAATATGACATTCTTAATAGAATTGATTGCGAGGCAAATCCGGTTTTATTTACAATTTCGTTGTGTACTGGATAAGGTATGACTAGAAAACATCGGACTGAAAATTTTAGATCAATATTTAATTAAATGGAATCATCTCTACACGGATATTTTTTATAAAAGTGTGAAATTAGCGTACACTTTGCTATCGACGATTTTGGGACGACTAGATCGAATCGTAATGTACAAATTATTTCCACTATACATAACGCGAAAATAATCGATACCAATAGAATCGGTCGAAACACGCGACTTGAAGTAGCTGAAGAAAGTTTTTTTATCTTTTACATTGTGCTTTATTTAATACGTTTCGCGTATTTCAAAAATTAAATACAACATCAAAGATGTAATTTAAAATGTTGAATACGGCAAAAAATTGGTTACATTCTCATACGACTGAAGGTGAAAAAACATCAACGACAAGCCAAACTTCAACTTTTGAATGAGATCCCCGATTTGACCTGCCAGGAAGGCGTTACTGGAAAACTTCAAAGGAATATAATGCAATCATAGTGGCAAAAGAACTAAATGATTGCATTATATTTCAAATTAAGGATCAATTTCGTTTCTCGAAACATTTGTATGCAACAAAATTGCTAAATTTTTGCAGCGATCAAGATAGTTTTATGAAAATTCCATCTATGGAATTAGAGGAAACCCTGGAAGTGTACTCTATATTAGAAAAAGATCATTTACAAACAGAATTTAAGTTAATGATCTACCAGAATTTAAAAATTTATCAGAGCATACAAAAATTTAAAACATTATTTACTGGTATTTTTAATACTTTTACAGAAGTATACAAATTTACAAATAAGTATATCTACACTTATGACTAAGGCTGAACCAGAAAGATGTTTTTTATTTCTCAAAAGAATAAAAACATTTTTGAGAAATTCTATGGGAAAAAATCAATTTTCTACTTAAGCTATGAGTATTGAAAAAAACATGTACATTACAAATATCTCTGATTTTAATGATAAATCAGGGGTAATAAATATATTTGTAGACCAAAAAGAACAAAGAATGGATTTTAATTTTAGATAAATACAATATTAATTATTATTATTATATAGATTTCTTTTTGATATTGAAATATATACAAACATTTTTTATTATTGTGAATATAATATTTTTTTGTGTAAATATTGTTTCTTATTTTTTTTCTTTTGTATGTTTTTTGAGTTGTGTATTTATGTATGTATGTAACATAATAAATATACACCTTTGAATTTTTTTAATCGAGGGTTTTCAATACATGTTTACTATTTTTATTTTCATTGCTGCAGCCTCTCCACTACGAATTCTCTCCCTTCTACTTTTTCAGTCTCTTCACTACGAAATATATCAAATTATGAAGATGTATAACTTTTCTCAAAGCGTTCACGAATTTAAAAATTTTCCTAAAAAAATATGTAAATAAATATGCGAAACACAATTTGAAAACCATGGAAAATTAATTTATTTGTATGTATTCAATTATATGCTAAATTTTTTGGGTTTTTTTTCAAAACAAGTTATCACTGTTTTCCTAAAAATACTAATAATAATTAAAGTATGTGGATTGAGAATCGTCGAAATATTAATTTATTTAAATACATAAAATTATTAAGATGCTGTATAAATTTTCTCAAAACGATCACGAATTGAAAGATTTTAATATGAATAAATATGCGGAACACAGATTGAGAACCATCTAAACGTTTTTTATTTGCATGTATTTAATTATGAAAATACAAAAAGTTTGTTTTTTTAATATTTTTAGAAAATATCTAATAAACCTAAGGAACACAGTTTGAGAATCACCGAAAATTAAATTAATTTATTTACATTAAATAATAAAAATAATTTTAACCGATTTTCAAAATATAAAATTAAAAAATTATACATGCGTAACCCGGATTGGGAACCATTAAAAATAATACTTATTTAAATTCTCTGGATAATGAAGACACAGCCCCTAATTTTTTTTAACCACTTCATCCTCGGGATTATTTTAAAAAAATGGTCAAAAATAATCACCTTTTTTTATTGCGATTTATTATGCGATGTGTTATGAGAATGATGAAAAAAATCAGTTTAAAATTATTTATTCATTATAATTATTATTATTACACTTTAAAAAAAAAATAATAATAATAAAAATTAGAAATTGCCTTCTTTGCTGTTTCTTTTCATCCAAACTCTAAACATAACATAGAAATACATATGTATGTGTGTATATGTATACGTAATGTTTGTTGTCAAATAAAAAAAAATTATCTTATAATACAGTATGGTGATTTTTGAAAAAAGGTGTAACGCATAAAGCAACCATGCATTCTGGACAATGGTATTGTGTGTCTCTTCTAATTTTTTCCCCATTCGCGTCAAACAAACTAAATTTTGGTTCTGATATTTGTGGATTTTACACGAATATATTTTACCATCTGGTTATAATACGCAGTTCTGAATGAATAGTTCCTCTGAGAAAATATTTGAAACTTACAGTTTCTGTTTTGTTACCTAATTTATGATGACATCCAGAAATAGATGTAAAATAAATACTAGCATCCTAAAGTGTCAGTTTTTTTATTTGATTTATGAGGGGTAAATGTCTTCAATATAAATGCACATGTGAGAGAATGCATAGATAGAAACATGTAAAACATCGTAAAGCAGGGGTAACCTACCCAAATGATCTTGCAACCACTTTGGAAATGCATCATAGCGGAAATGCGAGCCACATATAAAATTATATATCCCCATATTTTTGATTTTGATACACTATAGACATTTTTTGGAGCGAAAAAATTAAAACGTAATGAGTTTTTATTATTGTGTTTACTATTATTCTTACATGTAAGCATATATAATATAATAATAATGATACTAAACGTTAATTGTAAAAAATATATAACACTAAAAATTAAATATAAAAATATATAAATAAAAATGTTCAAAGCAAGCCACGGGCTGGCCACCCCTGTCGAAAAGTATCATTTTTTTTATTTAATTTATGAGGATCAAATGTCTTCGATACAAACGCATATATGAGAGAATGCGTAGTAACGCAAGGTATTACGCAGAGCGTTTTTTTTTAAATATAGAGTTCACACGCACCCGTGCGTGCATGCGTCTAACGCCAAAAACATTTTGAACGCGCCCGTGCGTATAAAAGGGTGAAGTGGTTAAACTCCTGCTCATGAGTTACGATTATTTTCAACTTACAATGCAAATTTATTATAAATTTTCAAAACAGATCTGCCACATTAGGAAGTTTTTACAATTTGTGCCCTCTGCAAATGTGTTAAAGTATTAATTTTGTTTTTTATTGTTATAGCGCAAGTCTGTATTGGAACCGAATCCCGAAGGCAAATTTGTAATGGTGATTCCTCCACCGAATGTAACGGGCAGTTTGCATTTGGGGCATGCGTTGACAAATTCTGTGGAAGATTGTATCACAAGATGGCACCGGATGAACGGAAAGACCACTCTGTGGATTCCGGGAAGCGATCATGCCGGTATCGCCACGCAAGTAGTCGTCGAAAAGAAGATTTGGAGAGAGGAGAAGATGACTCGTCTCGAAATGGGAAGAGAAAAATTCGTTGACCGCGTGTGGACCTGGAAGAAAGAGAAAGGCGTTGAAATATACAAACAATTGAAATCGCTCGGATCTTCTTACGATTGGAGTAGGGAAAGATTTACGATGGATCCTTCTATGAGTCGCGCCGTGACCGAAGCTTTCGTCAGACTGCACGAAAGTGGCGATATATACAGAGCTAACCGATTAGTGAACTGGTCTTGTGCGTTAAATTCTGCTATATCTGACATTGAAGTCGATAAGTTGGAATTAACTGGAAGGACTATGCTTTCTGTACCTGGATATACGAATAAAGTAAATATATTATTTTTATGATAATCGTTTATTGTTTGATTTAAATTTATGTATAATTTTAGGTGGAATTTGGCGTGCTAGTGTCGTTTGCTTATAAAGTGGAGAATAGCGATGAAGAAATTATAGTATCTACTACTCGTATCGAAACAATGTTGGGAGATACGGCTGTAGCTGTTCATCCGAAAGACGCTAGATATCAACACTTGCATGGCAAATATGTCATTCATCCGTTCTGCAAGAGAAAGCTTCCAATTGTGTGTGACGACTTTGTCGATATGAGTTTTGGAACTGGTTCGTTTATAAATAAATTGCCTCATAATATTTTTGCTTGATTAATTTTTAATAAATGTTTAGGAGCTGTTAAAATAACGCCAGCTCACGATCCTAACGATTTCGAAGTAGGATCACGGCACAGTTTGCCTTTTATCACCATTTTGGACGGTAAAGGCAATATTATAGGAGATTGTGGACAGTTTTACGTAAATACGACATAAAATCTGTTTATATAGCTCTAACCTATTTTTAAGTATTGTTTATGTATTTTTAAAGGGAATGAAGCGTTTTGATTGTCGCCAAAAGCTGCTAAAGGCGCTGCAAGATCTCGGATTGTATAAAGAGACAAAGGACAATCCTATGGTGGTGCCTTTGTGCAGCAGATCTAAGGACGTAGTCGAACCTTTGATTAAACCTCAATGGTACATCAAATGTTCCAGAATGGCCGCAAATGCGATGAAAGTCGTCAAAAGCGGCGAATTAAAAATCATACCGGACATGCATGTGAAAACTTGGTCTCATTGGATGGAAGGCATTCGTGATTGGTGCATATCTAGACAACTATGGTGGGGTCATAGGATTCCGGTGTACTTTGTAACGATTAAGGATGACGAAAACGACCCTACTGTAAGTATGAGTGATTTGATAATTATGATAATATGCTATTAATAAATACATCTATTAATGCAAACACAAGGAAGTAGAGCCTTTGCAGTTTAAGTTTAAGAGATGCCGCAGGAGAAAGAACAGGAAAATGAAAGAAGCGTTGAGGCGAAAAGACCTATCGAAAATTTTTCTCGTTAAAATGCAAGATGTATGTTGAAATGATCTGGGTTTAAATTCTACGAGTTTGCATGAATAATTAGCTACTTGTTTACACAACTTTTCTGACACATTGTGTACATAGATTTGTTCTAATTTCATGGAGTATGCTTAGCTGTGTAATAAAAATAGTATGCTTGTAATTTCAGTGCTTAACTTACATATAACTTAAAATTGATATCATTCATGTAATGATCAACATTAGTAACACTAATCATAGTTAATGTAACATTTTACTATAAGGTTTTTTCTATAATAATGAGATAACTTAATGTACGTGTAAAATTACACACTGATTTTAAGTACATTGTTGTTTTTATCCAAAAAATGTATTATTATTTAGTAATTGTGCACTTTACTTTTTAGCAAAAAAATTTTACAATCTTAGATTATCATGGACTATGATACTTTCGGGATCTTATTGTTGGCCTTCTGCCCCGTTGTAAGGCCTGAGAGAGTAAGCCCTTACTATGTTGCGCGTTTATGTTCTTCCTCTGGAAGATCTAAACTATCATATCTCAAATACGATATCTGGCATCTGGCGGAGGATTGGGGTTTCTTAAAATCATAATAATGTTTCTAGATTTGGACAAATAACCAAAATTGCCATCCGCTAGCCATTATTTCTTATTATGGGAAGCAGTTTTTATCTCATTCTGAGAAGCAGTTCGGGGTTACAAATAGTCGTCAGAGTTCATTTTACATATTAAATTCTAGATTTTAATAATGGAAAATGTGAAATTTTAGGTATAATTTTTTTTTTCAATTTGATATTATTAGATAGTTTATTTACATTTTGTAAAGTTTTTTTCTATAGTAGCTTTTATCATTTTTTTATGAATAATTGTTATTATTTCGGTAGGAATAAAATTGATTACATATTTTACCACAAAGTTAAAAATCTTAGATAACAAAAAAAAATACTAATGTGTTCATAATTTTACATGTAAATCAAGATGTTAAAAAAAAACCCACAAAAATTTTCCCCACAGTTTTGTTTTTGAATTTTAGGTAGGCTTCTTGAGTTATATCGCATCTATTAACATGTGAAATCAGGAGCACATCAGTATTATTTTTATTACAATTTTTTAATTAATAATGATAGTCCATATATGATATAATATATTATAACATAAAAGGGCGGAATAGCATAGTCCGTAACGTTTCAGAGTAATACCTCTGAGATTGCGGGTTCGAGCCCCACAGCAGCACTCGAATTTTTATTTAAAAAATTGCGCTATTATTAAAAAACCGGCCCTAGCTGCAGTGACATTGGTTATAAATTATATTATTGGTTATAAATAATATCTGATTGACTTACTCAGTTGGAACAGATTTACCCCCATATACCGCATTGGGCTTACGCCTGTCAGGTTACAACGAAAAAATTAATGAATAAAAAATAAAACCCACAGAATGTGTCATTATGACGATAGAATCTATTGAATTCATTTAAATTTAAGTTTTAGGATCTGGATAATAACTATGAGTTTGTAAATTAGATAGGATGATATAAAAAATTGTATTTCTATCTACAAAATAATATTTTTTTGTTATTTTACCTCGATTGTATCCTCTATATTTGTGCAAAATTGTTGTAGTGTTACATTCCATTGATTGACTAGTGCATGAATAATCAAATTGCTAATATCACACATCACATTTGTATAATATATTATATATATGCTAGGCATGTACAGTTTTATTTTATGTATTATATATGGTGCACTTTATCACTGTATACAATTATAGCTTATATGAGCTGTTTTCAAAGTTCTCGGATTCAGGTATAATAAAATACAACCTTAGTGGGAAACCCTGCAATATTCTGAATTATTGAAAAATAACTATATCTGAATCCGAATTTTTTTCAGCCCTAGTTTGCATGTTCAATAATATAATAATAGCATTGTTTTCGTATGATTATTCAGAAACATGACATAAACACATTTTCTTAAATGCAAACATCTGTTCATAGAGTACTTACACCCAAAATGACTTTTGGATATCGGGTCGATCTGAAGAAGAAGCCAAACAGAAAGCTGTTAAAAAATTCAAAGTCGATCCTTCAAGAATAACTTTACAACAAGATAACGACGTATTAGATACGTGGTTCTCTTCAGGCCTATTTCCGTTTTCCATCTTCGGCTGGCCCGATAACACCGATGATTTGCAGGTCATTTCCTAATATTTCTTTATCAAATCGTAAGTCTTCGATTATTTATTCGAATGTTTTTTTAAAGGCGTTCTATCCTGGAACTCTACTCGAGACCGGACACGACATTCTATTCTTCTGGGTAGCGAGAATGGTATTTTTAGGACAGAAGCTGTTGGGAAAACTGCCATTTAAGTTAGTGTGAATTGATTTATATTTGTGTACATCTAATGTATTATAATTTATGTTTTGTGTCGTATTAGAGAGGTGTATTTACATCCGATGGTGAGAGACGCCCACGGACGTAAAATGTCAAAATCGCTCGGGAACGTAATAGATCCGATGAGCGTAATCAAAGGCATTTCCCTTGAAGATCTTCACGAGCAATTGCATGATTCTAATCTCGATCCTAAAGAAATTGAAAAGGCAAAGGCAGGACAGAAGCTAGATTATCCAAACGGTATACCAGAATGTGGAACAGATGCTTTGAGGTAATATTGAAATAATATAATTTATTTTGTATATTTAATTCAGTAAAAATCACTTTTGATATTTTAGATTCGCTCTGTGTGCAATGACTCAAGGCCGTGACTTAAATTTGGATATATTGAGAGTGCAAGGATATCGTTTCTTCTGCAATAAGTTATGGAACGCTATCAGATTCTCATTGACATATTTGGGAGAAAACAACTTGTTTGAAGTATAATATTTGATAGCGTAAACTTTCTATTTACGTTAAATAATCAATCTGATTGATATTTAATAATAATTTCAGTTTTGCGATCCGACAACTCTCAAAGGTATCACATCCGTAGATAAATGGATGTTATCTCGAGTGTCTAATGCCGTGTCTCAAGTGAATAAAGCATTTGAGTCTTACGATTTTCCAACTGCCACTACTGCTTGTTACAATTTATGGTTGTATGAAATTTGCGACATTTATTTGGTAATCAAAATTCACATTTAATTTCAATAAATTATCTTGAATAACGTGTATTAATTAACATTTTATTTTAGGAATACTTGAAGCCGTCGATGGGATCTAAAACTGAGACGGATATGACTGAAACTTCAAAGAAAATATTGTTCATGTGTGTGGAAATCGGATTGCGTCTACTAAGTCCGTTTATGCCGTTCATAACTGAAGAATTGTATCAGAGACTACCTAGAAAAGACATATCAGTGCCGTCCATATGTGTGGCACCGTTCCCAATAGTAAATCTAATTTATTTATTATATAATATATTTATTTGAGCTTTTTACATAAATATGTCTACAAATTTCAGGAAGAGGAATGTAATTGGCGCGATGAAGTCTTGGAAAGAGATTATGAAATCGTATCTAAGATTATCCATACAATAAGATCCGCTCGATCAGATTATAACTTAGTAAACAAGCAAAAGACTATCGCATATCTGGTGTTTAATAATCAAGAAGAACATGCGACTATCATTGATTTATGCGAATTATTATCTCATTTGTCGTACACTTCGTTTCTTCTAACGCCAGCTCCTCCAGGCTGTGCCATTTTGATGATTTCGGATAAAATTGAAGTTCATCTCCTGTTGAAGGTTATTATTATTATCATTATATTTTTTTAGTTATTGTATGAATTTGCTTTATAATATTTATTTTTTAATGTATTTTAGGGTTTAATTGAGCCTGAAAAGGAGATATTGAAGATCGAAAAGAAACGAGAGCAACTAAATCAAACTATAACAAAGCTCAATCAGGCTATGAATCAAGCAGATTATGAGGTAAAAGTACCATCTGAGGTTCAGATCGCAAATTTGGAAAAATTGAAATCTACCAACGGCGAAATGGAAAAGCTTACCCTAGCATTAGAAATGCTCAAAACAATGTAATTTTTTTTTTTTATAATGTTTATTTATTGTATTTTAAGAGAGCATGGCTTTCTATCTTCTCTATATTCAATGTAATGTTTTCAATAATAAATAAAATGTTTGCATTGATATTAAATAAATGCAATATTTAAGATAAAATTGATGTTATTTATTTTATTCTCATTAACCCTTTGAACGCGTTAATCAAAAATAATATTTTATTGTTTTTTTTTTTGAAAAATGCAAATTTTACCTTGATACTGTGTTTAAATGTTCTGATTTTTTAATTTTCATTCATTTAAAACGATATTTTATGTTTATTCACAAAAAAAGTTTTTTCTTGAAAAGGATTTTTTTTACTGATTTTTGCGTAAAGAGATAAAAAAATCAATTGGGCGACTTTAGTCGCTTTCTGCGTTCAAAGGGTTAAGATTATATGTAGCTATAAAAGTATTTATCCTGACTTGTAATCAACACATAAAATAAATTGTATCAGTATTAAAATGCATTTTATTTTTTAATTATTCTGTGTTTGACTCCAGGCAAATGAGACTCAATTTTATCCAGAGAAGATTTATAATAATTAAAACTACTCTATCTTAACAAGGTTAGCAAAATAATATAAGAATAACTACCCTAATTTTTATGGTTGGTAACTCTTAATTAATTAGAAGCTATCCGAAACTTAAGTTTTACTTAGTCTTTTTCATTTTCGATCAGAACCAAACTTAACGTGTTTTGTACACAATAATTAAGTGTGATGTAAATACAAAATAATATAAACTTACGAACAGGCAAGCTATAAATATATATAAAAAATACAAATATGTTTTGCAAAGTAACATTTTAATTAAAATCTTAATGTTTACTCAATGCTTAAGATTGAACACTTGTTGATGTTGTATGCAGGGCCGCCGAGAATAAACCCGGGCCCTGGGAAAATAATGATTCCAGGCTTCATGACAAAAATGCCATTTTATATATTTTTTAACATCGTAATATAATTTCTTGAATAAATAATAATAGGTACGAGTTAACTCTTTCTATGCTACAAATAAATATAAAAATTAGCCACTGTTGCGACATATTTTCTGAAATAAAAGTTTTTTATATCTTTAATTAGGAAATGGGTAAGGTATCTCGGCAATTGCATAAATGTGTATTTGCTTACTTACTACATTTGCAGTGACTTATTACTTTTTCGTATTATTTATTAAGAGACATTTCATGGAACGAAAATAACATAATGTGTAGCTAGGTATGTGCCACACAGCCCATAGCAATGAGATGAGCAAGATTGTAGCCTTATTTATTGTCTCTGAGATATAATCTGTGAGATGATTCTTCAACTTTTCAGTATATTATCGAGCATATGTGTCAGTTCAATAAGCATCTCTGACAAATAAGGTGTGAATCGCCAACAGAACGCAAGATGACTAGGACTGATGAAAAGTATCATAGTCATGACCTTGTACTCTATAGGAAAAAACCCGTTCTTGAACAAGGTTGCAAATATAGTACAAAATAAAGTTTAGATTTATATTCCTTCGTATATTTTAGATGAAACCGATTATGAATATATCCCAAAACTGACAGAAACCGAATGTATACTATCTTATAATAATATTCTAAAATATACAAAACACGGTGCCTGACATTGATTCTTTTCTGATTCTTATCTTCTTATTTGTAGGCTATTTTCTGATTATTATTTTTAGCATGCTTCTTATTTGATAAATATTTATGGTTGCTATAGTTCATTAATACGATAAGAAGGTGTGAGTTACACTAGCAAGTAGTTATATTATTCTTTGATATTACTCCTAAACTCATCAATATAAAAATAAATGGAACTGAACACCATTTACTATGTTTTTAGGGAGATATTATTTTTCTATTCCCAAATTCTTTGACGTTCTCCAAAATAATTGTATGCTTATATAAATATTTTTATCAATACATATGTTATAACTTAATTATTGCATAATTTATTTTCCATTTATATGACAATACGATTATTTTCATTATTATTGCGTGTTTATTAGAATTCAGCAGTAGTGGTGGAATAAATACCGAAAGAATTGTGGAAATTCTTCGCAACCGAGATATGCGAACGATCGGGAAAGGCAGTCGCTTTATTGCATTCCTATGGTGTTCGTAAAACTCTATTATATGCGTTTATTAAATTCTCTTAGGGAATCGCCGAGCCGAAGTGAGAGAATGTTCTAGAATTAGAATGTGGCTCATTAATTGAGGTTGCTCGTATGACAAAAAATATTGTAGAAAATATTTTTACAAAAACAATGAAATATTTTATAACAGCAAAATAAAGAGGATTTGCATAGTAAAATAAATCGATATCCAAAAATATCTTACATGCATAAACGAATTTTGTGTATATTTTTCTAAAATGTTATCGTTAAATACAGAAAACGATAAAATATATAGCAAATATTTTTTTAAACTAATTATTATGCTATAGTTTTACAAATTTATATCAATAGTAATCATATCAAGAAACGCGAAGGAAAGTATATGTGGTATGTATTTGATATATTATTCATATATGAATTACTTGATGGCGCAGCATATATTTTAGTTTTTTTTCGTATAGTTTGTAACCAGGGATGCTTTCCTGGGGGTTCGCAGGGGTTCGCGCGAACCCTTTGATGTGAATGCTATGGTTCGTGCGAACCCCCCCGTTAATCAGAAAAAAATACTTTCGTTTTTGATGATTATCGGTGATTTTCTACTACTTTACGATTTTTAACTGTTTCTTTCAAATATTATCATATTTCGTCATTTATGGCGCCAATATTCAAATTTTGTTGATAAATTTTCTATGTCGATAAAAACGATCTCTACGAAGACGGCGGCATTAGTTTTTGGTAACCATGCATTGACCGTGCGCACATTTTTCGCCTAACTTCCAAGATGAAGTTCCATATGGTGAAGTTTCCTCCTAGGCCTCGAACTAGCCACTCTCAAGTAATTTCTAATAAAATCATCAGCTAGTATGTTACTCTACCAAATAATATTTCAATGAGAATATTAACACTTTACCGACCGCTCACGCCATATGGAGTGCGAGCCTGCCGAACGTTAAATACCGCGCACGCCATATGGAGTGAGCGGTAGCTATGATTTCGTAATCAAATTAAAAATATATGCTTAGAGATTTTTTAAGATTTTTTTTTGAAAAAAATTAAATATTAGTATGAAGTTTCATTTGATATTGAAAAAAAATATTTAATTACTGTGCCTGGCCTTATTATTAGACACGTTTGTATATATATTATAAATTGTTTATATATTATAATTTTTAAAGCAGAAATTCGTTTTTTTGCTATTTTATTATTTTTTATAGCATTAGTTATTGAAAAAGAACTAATTTAGTTGTGAGAAGTCATAAATTCTATTTTTTTAATTCAAAACAAAAATAAAAATATTTTTCACTATGCAATTCGGGACTATATTTAAAATATTTTGTATGTCCTTCTTTAGATTAAATAAGTGCCTGAATTAAATGCCCCGCAATGCCGCACAATGACCCGCAATAGATTTTACCAAATACTACGTTTCATGCATTTTTCAAATAACGAAAATGTACCTTTGAACTCTGGACGACTATTTAAAGTTAAAAAAATTATAGACTATTTTTCTGAAAGATTTGAAAATTTGTATAAACCTAATCAAAATTTATCTTTAGATGAAGGGATGATTCCATGGCGAGGGCGATTAAACTTTCGCGTATATAATCCGAGTAAACTAACCAAATACGGAATTTTAATTAGAATGCTTTGTGAATCTAAGTCGGGATACATATCAAAATTTAAAATTTATTCAGGACCTGGGACTTGTTTAAAAGATTCCGTTTTAGATTTAACCTCAACTAGTACTAATAAATGGCACCATTTATATATGGATAACTTTTATAATAGTGTTGAGATGGCAAAAATATTATACAAGAAAAAAATAAGAATATGTGGCACTATACGAAAAAATCGGGGCTTACCGGATATTCTAAAAAAGGCTAAACTACGAATATTTGAAAGTAAATATAAGCGAAACGGGGAAATTTTATTACAATTGTGGAAAACAGTAAAGAGTAGAGATATTCGAATGATATCAACAATCCATAATACAAATATTGTAAACACTGAAAAAACTGACAGAAGAACTGGGCTGCGTATAAAAAAAACAATTTGTATAATTGATTACAATAAATACATGAAGGGAGTAGATCGGGCTGATCAATACCTTTCGTACTATCCAATATATCGTAAAACTAAAAAATGGACGAAAAAAGTGGCCATGTATTTATTTAACTGTGCATTATTCAATGCATTTACGGTGTATAGAAGTGTAAATTCAAACAGCAATATAAAGTTTTATGATTATTTAATGAAAATAGCAAAATATTGGATAGAGGAAAAAACATCAGAAACAGAAACACCAACAAAGACAATGTACAATATCTGTGTATGTGCCTGGAAGATTTCGCATTACGATGGAGCGAATTACAATGGTGAGTGAATATTTTATTGCAATTGAATTATATATCAGTAAGCTCATATTAGTAAAAATGTCATTTCTCATTTTTGTAGATAATCATTTGCACAAAATATCACAATACGAAAAAAAAGTGTGCTTGAAAAAAGTTTTTTTAAATTTGAAAAAGTTTGAGAACCGCTGGATGACTCAATTTAAATTATTTTTATTTAAATTTCTAGGTTATTCATTTTTATAATTTTAAAATCAAGATAATCATTTTAAAAATCTAATAATAAGGAAATGTAATAATTAATTTTTATTTCCGGCGATCCACATGTTGAGAACCACCTAATAATGACTTAAATTGATGCATTGATACATTTTTAACATGTTTAGAAAAATTCAACTAAATATTCGGACCGTATCGAAAAATACATAAATTTAAATAAAAAAGGTAAAATTCGCGAAGATTTGCGAAAAGGTGCCGGTATTTAGCGTAAGTCTGGTAGTGAAACTGCCGGTCGGTAAAGTGTTAATATTAAAAAAAATGTTAGAAAATATTCACTGCAAATGCGATTTCCCCCTGGTAAATTTTTGGGAAAGCATCCCTGCTTGTAGCTGTATATGACGGTTGACTTAAAATATAACTGACTTGTTTAAACCGCGCAGTGAGAAACTAAGATTTTTCTCAAAAGCTGATAATTTTGTTTAAGGGCATAAGACGCGTTATTTGGCCACATAGAGATAGACTCTATTTTTGATTAAAAATATTATTTTAACTTAAAAAATATCTATTTAGTCGTGCAATGGGAAATTTTGCAAAGATGCATAAAACTCGTCATTATTAAAAGAATAATATTATGTAAGTTAGCAATAAATATTTTTTTCAGATACACATTTTATGTATAATTAGAAAATTAATATTTTAAGAGACAAAGCTCAGCCAACTCAAGCTAGGAAAAAAAGAGTTCGGCACCAAGATTGAGAAGAAGAAAATTGGTAAATTTAACATTAAGCAGCACAATAAACAAAAACAGCTTTTAATCAGGCGAGTATGGTGAGATAATTTCCCTTTCGCTCGCTCGCGTGTTAAGTTACGAGAGTGAGTGAGAGATAAGGGCATGCGAACCGCATGCCTATATCTCTCACTCACTATATTTTATTAATTATAAACTGGTACAGTTTATCAGTACAGCCTATGAACGATCTAGTTCTGTTTTTGAAATTATTCATCATGATATTTATCCGTGAAATAAGGAAAATCTGTAAAATCCTAATCGGTGATGATTAATCAGTATTTTAAATATATAATAATCACTAATTTCGATATTGTAGACACGATAGAAATTAACAAAAAATTCGAATTCAAACCCAGATATTTCTGGTATTAAACAGAGATTATACCCATTATATTGTTTATAAAAATAATTTACTAATTTATCAAAAAATCTTTATTTATTTATTTTATTTATTAATTGTTAAAATAAAAATCATAGATCCATCCTTTATATTATATATAAAAACTAGGCATGTTATTTACATACAAATATATTTTAAATTAATTATTTTTATTCTACAAAAATGAGCAAATCGAAAATATTTTAAAATACAATGTACACGATTTTTTACCAATATTTCTAAAATGGTAAAATAATTTTCACAGAGATGCATTATTTAACTTATTTTCACGTTACGCAGCTAAGTAATTCGCGATTTAAAAAAAATGTAAATAAAAGTAACGTAAAACTTCTTATTGCGTGGGGCTAAAATACTATTTTGGTAAGTAGGTAATTATATATGTTTTAAATATCCTTTATTTATTCAACTACTTGTCGAAAGCCAATTCTTCTCCTAATGAAAAATAATTTGCTTCTTCTTCCTAATACATTTATATATAAAATTATATATCGATTATTCATTTGATTATTACTTATAGTATTTATCCCAACCCTCGATTGAACGTGCCTAACAACACGTTCGCTTTAAGCATGAATTCCCTTTCCCCCCTATAGGTTATAAAAGAGAACCCTCGAATGAAAATGGCGCAGTCGCCATTTGACCGTCGACATGCAGCAGCATCCGCACGAGAGTAAATAATTAATCACCATGATCTTACCTTTCGGACTATTGGCTGTTCTAGTTGCTACTCTTGTAGAAGTAGATCTGGCTCCGGAAAAACTATTACCCCAATTGATTCAACGCCCGCCAGGTTTGTATCACTGCATATTGTATTTTAACCATAAAACTTTCAAATCTGTTTTATATATTATATACAAAAAAAATTCTCGTTATTTTACATATATTTATTTGATTCACAATTTAAGTCGTAACCTTGTTATAAAAGTTTTCATATGAACGCTAGATAACCGATCGTTTTCACTGCGACGGCACGATTTTATTGCTTTTGACGTGGATTCTAAACAAGGACGTCATTTGGGGGCAAATGCTCCAACCCCTTGAATGTCGTCAGAAAAATGCATGTCATTTAATTGAATACTATTAATCTTAATGAAATCTAAATATTAAAAAAATGACCACAGATTGGCGAACTTTTGCCCCCCTTTGAAATATCTGAAATGACGTCTCAGTGTCATACCATTATTTTATTTTTTATTAATTTTGCACTATTATTACAGCTAACAATTAATATATATCACAAGTCACAATGCACAACTTGACTAGATTTTTTTAAATTATTTATCATGATATTCATCCGTGAGATTGTTAAAATCTATGAAAACATAATATGTGATGATTCATCAGAAATATAATTATATGATAAAAAAAATCGTGAGTTCATGTAAGATTCGAACACAACCTATAATTTATAAGCAATGGTTCCTATCATTACTCCATGTGTCTATTCGGCTTATTGTGAATATTTTTTATTTGCTTTGGTATACTTGACTAGGTGACCGGATTATTGCGCAAATGAAACTTCGCACATGAAAATTCCACACATAGATGATTGTTTGATTGTCAAATATATTTTACTTTTAATTCTAACTGCTTTATATTTTTAAGTAAAAGTTTATGTACTTATAAATGTAAATATCATATCAATGTAAATAACTAATATAATTATCAAATATTTTTAAAACATGATATTTTTAAATTAAAATCATTTTGACATCTGTGATATATAAACATTATTTTTTTATATGTATATATTGATATATTATTAAATGTACATACATATATGTTGACCATATAGGATCAGAACAATTGCGGATAGGCTACTTTATTTTCTCTCCATTATGTTATATAGATTTGAATTTATATACCTAATACAATTGATGCTTTTTGCAGAAGAAACGAATACGCAAAAAACGGACAGGGTTTCTCTGGATAGTACTGGAGACGTTGATCTGACATGGTGGCTCGATTATAAAAATGGGCTCGTTACCCTGAGGATTTCTTTTAGTGATAGAACGCCACCCTTCGACTGGTTTGCTTTTGGATTCTCCGATAGGGGACTGATGACCAATGCTGATTATTGCTTGTTAGTTTTGGAAAAAAGAAAAGCTCGTCTTGTGGATGTCCACTCTGATGAAAATGGAACTTTGAGGAATGACGTCATGGAAGACTGTTTGGATTTCTCTTGGAACGAGGAAGAGAAAACCTTACAATTTTCTAGATATTTCGATACTTGCGACCAACAAGACTATGTGATTGAGGTAAGTGAGCTTTTTAGTTGCTATACCCTGACATTTTAACACATACATGATTCATATATACTTTGAAATTTGCAAGTAGACCAGTATTTTTATAATTTATAACAAAAATACAAAGCATCATGATGGGGATTGAAAATAAATGGGGAATAAAAGGGTGAAATGTGACCATTTTTTCTACGATATTCTCTTGATATCTATTCCAGAAGCACATTTTTCAACAAAAATATACTATCTGTGTGTGTAAAAATATACTAACAATTTTAGGAAGGCACTACACATATAATATGGGCCAGAGGCAACGGAAGTGCAAGCTATCCCCCGAGCGTTCCAGATGAGGATCAAGGCATGGTCCGAACTCGACTTCTAACAACCGACGAAGAACCAGAGCCTCTGCCGTATGGCACCAAAATATTTGAAGTCACAGTAAAAGAACTGAAAGTTCCTGCTATTCCTACACTGTACCAATGCAAAGTGTTCAAGTTACCAGAGTGGCTCCTTGAAAAGAAGCACCACATTGTCCAATTCGAAGCCATCATATCCGAATCCAGCGAAGGTTTGGTCCATCACATTGAGCTGTTTTACTGTGATGCTCCGGCAGATGAGGATATATCGATGTACGAGGGTTCCTGCTTTGATTTAAAGCGTCCCAAAGACACTCAAGTCTGCGCTAAGGTCAGATCGGCTTGGGCTATGGGGGCTCCTCCTTTTAAATATCCAGAGCAAGCGGGACTATCGTTTGGAGGACCTTACGCTAACTCATATGTGATGTTGGAGGTGCATTATAACAATCCTCTCGAACTGAAAGATTATGTGGATAGTTCTGGAATACGTATTTACCTATCTCCAACATTGAGAAAGTACGAAGCGTCTATTCTGGAATTCGGTTTGGAATATATAGATAAAATGACAATTCCTCCCAATTTAGCCAAATTTGAATTAGCTGGTTTTTGTACTGTTGCTTGTACTAAAACAGTGAGTATGATGTAAATTAGTAAAGTATTTCAAATTATATATTAATTAAATAAATTCCTCTTAGGCTTTACCATCTGGTGGGATTGTTATATTCGGATCTCAACTTCACACTCATCTTCTTGGCAAATCAGTTAAAACCAGACACATAAGGAGTGGAATAGAACTACCACCCATAGACTATGATTTACATTATAATTCAAGCTTTCAAGAAATACGCATACTGAAAAGATTCGTACATATTAAACCGGTATCATTTTAAATATAAAATTAAAACATGTGTATATTTATTAAGTACAAATACAAAAAATAACTTTTTAGGGCGACTTAATTATAACATCTTGCGTCTATGACAGTTCTGAAAAGAATAATGTTACATTCGGAGGACATTCAATACAAGATGAGATGTGCGTGAACTACGTCCATTACTATCCAGCCACAGACTTGGAAGTGTGCAAAAGTTCAGTCAGCACGAAAGCTTTAAACAAATTCTTCGAAGAAGAACTTCGGTACGTTTATTATTTACCTTCAAGTTACTAATATTATAAAATAGTCTCTAATTGATTATTGTATTTAGGGATAACTTTGCACCCGAAAAAGGGGTTCGTGCTAATTATAACAGCGTCAAAGCATGGGACGAGGACACTATTGATAAATTAAAAAGGCTGTATTTCGAAGACACAATCAGTATGCAGTGTAACAGTTCTAATGGTGATCGATTCCCTGGTTCTTGGGATACTAATAAAATTGATCCGATTTATGTTCCTTATCATTTTCCCGAGAGAAAGTGTCCGGAGCTACGAAGGGGATATAATTTAAATTATTAAAATATAACTTTATTACCCAATGATTGACTAAACAATAAATTATTTATGTACTTGTATATAGTAAGCATATATTTAAGCTGTTGTGTGAACAATAAATACATGTAATTATGATTGTTATGTTGTAATATAATAAAAATATTATCGTATGTTAATGTAGATAAATTGCTTTTTGAACAACATCCTTAAGTTTTTAATATTAATTTTTTTTACATCACAATAATTATATCATTCCATTTTTTTAATAGTGCAATAGTATTGTCCGGACAATCTTTTAGTGATCAATATAAAATTATTCTTCAAAAATATATTTTTAATCTCGAAATGGCCGTAGATTAGGTTTTCTGGTAATTTGTGATATTGTTTATAAGTTATATAAGAGAGCTTTGAATGCTTCACTCTTACTCTTTCTTAGAGAGTATATTAAAATTATCATATTTTAAATTTATCAGCACGATAGATTGGGTGTGTAAGTTGATGACTAACACCTGTAAGATTTAGGTTGAATGATTCGTGATCTATTGGTGATGTGATTAAGTGTCACATAATTTATACTGGTTATTGTTTAGTTCCGCCTCAAGGTGTCTGCTTTATATGTGACAGTGTGATAATTACCAATATTTTTTCTAGACGTGTTTCGAAACTTATGAAAAAAGTTTGTTCAGCCAAAATTTACAATTTTCTAAATAGCCATTGTTTGTCCAACAAAAAAAATGAAAATACACTTTTGAGTAACGTAGCTTAAAAAAAATATTGCATCAAAAATATTTTAAATTTGAATAAACAACATCGAAATATTCCAATGATACCGATCGAAAACATTGAGATAAAACATAGTTGCACTTCATGGTTTGTAATAAACAAGAGAAAAAATGATGCCAGGGCTACCCATAATCGTTGCCTCGAAATTTATTGTGAAAGATTCGCTAAAAGTGTCAAAACTTATAGATTTATAGATATCTCTAGGAATTATTAACCCTTTAAGTAGTGAGTAAATGTATACACATTTGTTAATTTGTTTGTATGTACCTGGAAGTGAGTTAATTTTACGTATTTTTCCATAATTATCTCTGTTGTTACTTATTTATTAAAAAATCAGTGATTCTCAACGTTTTATTAATTTGATTTAATCTACTACTTGTTGTATTAGTGTGTTTCAATAATTTATTTTAACGCTTTTCTATTATTAAATTTCATTAAAATTAAAAAATATTATTCAGTTGTTTGAAAAAATAAGACTTTTTGGTGGGTGATTTATCGGCAAATTTTGAAAATAATTTTTTTTGTAATAATATAACTAAAAAGTGTAATTAAACATTTTTATATATAATATAAATTACAGATTATAATAACAAAAATGTTATACACTAAGCATACATTATACACTGTTACAAAAAGTAAAAAGAATAATAAAAAGTAATAGTGAAGAAAGCAGAAAAAAATTTATACAACCGTTAACATGATAACCCTAGAAACAAATAGTACATAAAGCTACATTACATTGTTTGCATAGGTATGATAATGCAATATGTCCATTGGCAACTATTTCCTTTTCCAATCTAGTGATTACCATTTAGATTTACAGACTCTTTATTTATATTTTTCCCTGTATTTTTCTACTTTTAAAATCAATGATTAATTCGTCCGCTAATGTGCTTCTCAATGTCAAGTATGACATTGGTTTTTCATTTAAGCTTTTTTTTCTTATAGTCTCACAATACAAAATATACGAATTTATTACACAGCTATTTAGTAAGTGATAGAATATTTTCATCCACCGACAGAGAAATTTCCATGATATATGATGAAAGGAGTAAGTCAAAGCGATCAACTACTCACATATTTAAATGTTTTAGTCGACTATGGCCTGGGAACAAGATATACTTTCTTTCATATTTTTTTATTACGTTTGTTCATGGTTGCATTTTGAAACTATTTTGCATATTTGATGGAACGCAAACTAATGTTAGCCGTCGGTTAGAAGACGAGAATTCAGCCGAACTCGCACCGCCGAATTGACCAAGATGATCATTAAATAAGCCGCTTTACATTTTGACTGTTTCATCTAGTCAGCCGAATTTCCTGAGTGTTACAGATTTTGGAAAAGTTTTTAGAAGACAAAATAAAAATACATTCGGATGACTAAAACATTTTATTGTAATGTTATTACAAATGAAATAAAAATATTAAAGCATGTATATAACTCTATCACAGAAACAACATAAATATACTCTAAACATCAAAACAATAAATAAAATTAAGTAAATGCACTTTTGAATCTTATTTTATCTTCTTCGTCTCTCTCTTTTTGTACTTTTTCAATCACTTTCAATTCTTTATCGGCACCAACAGTAAGACTAGGATCCAATTCTTTGACTTTATTAAAGTCTTTGATGGCGGCTGCAGGACTCCATACATTCGAATAAGCTTTACCACGTCTAAATAAAGCTTTCACATTATCTGAAATACAAGACAACTATTAGTATAAATAGAACTATAGTATAAATAAGATAGTAATATAAAATAATACCTGGATGTGTTTCCAAAATCTTTGAACAATGTTCAATCACTGGATAGTAATCCTCTTCGAATAATTTACACTGACAATAATTCAGTAAGATTGGAACTTTGATTTCATTCAAATTATTCCAATCTTCGTCGTGTGGCTTCTCTCTAAAAGGATTTAAACAGTACATATATAGTAATACAATTATAAAAATTTATTACTTTATATGTACTAACTTGTTCATCAGTTGTTCACTGTAACCTATCGCTATTGAATAGCTTTCAGCGGCTTTTGTATATTGCTTATTTCTAAAGAAATCGTTGCCCTTTTCTTTCAGCTTGGGTATCATTACAACTTTTTCTTCATCAGATAACTGCCAACCGTCTTTCTCGTAATCTTCCGGATATTCAACCCCTAACAATTCTATAAAATAATATATCATCAGCAATGTCTCTTATAAAATAAATAATAATAAATACCTATGATAAATTCTAAATCGGACGGTTTGCTAATAAGTTCGTTTAAATCTTTATAACCGATGCCTTCGTTTTGTAGAGTCATCGAGCAGAAATGTGTCCGTTTTCCTTCACTAGACTTATCCAAGTCGCGTAATGTTTTTGAGACAAAAGGATATTGTATAACAAGCTATAAGTTAAAAAAAAAAAAATTTTAATGCTCCAAGTTTCATAATTATTATCATATAATAAATTAAATTCTAACGCTTTTATCCACTGTAAACTTAGCCACTTCGTTTACGGACATTTTCTTTACAATTACTTCCCACACTTCAAGTTTGAATTTTTTACCCAGCACCAATGTCATTGGTTCTTTTTTACCAATGATTCTAGAATCATCAATGACTCTATTTTCTGAATCGGTAGTTCTTGTTTGAAAATGAAAACGCACCTTAAACATAGCACATATTATTGTATTATACTATTAGTCACCATATGTTACAGTAAATAATTTGGAGTTAAATTAATATATTTTACCTTGCAACCATCTCTTAATGGTTTATAAACTGTACCCGTGTGTATAATTTCTTTTTTTATTAAACAATTTTCAATATCTGGATCCATTTTATGGACAAATATTGGATTTATAAACGTATGGAAGAAATTGTAGGCGTTGACAGCGTCATCTATGTACTTTTTAAAACCCTAACAGCTTAAAAAATGGCTATTAATTTTTATCTATTTTTAAATTAATAAAAACTACTCTTTTATAGAGATAACATAAAAAATAGTAAATTATTTAAAATTGCATTATTGCTTCAGTGAAAAAATTTCATTTTGACTATTTTACTAAATATGAAATATGTCTATTAATTATAAAAAAAATGTTAGTTAATAATATAAAAATAGTTATTTATAACTTTATTATATAAATATTTGATAACATAGAATATTTAGGAGTAATTGTAAATAAAAAATTAAATTTTAAAGAACATTATTATTACATATAATAGGTATATTATCCAATATAAAAATTATAAGTATAAACACAATTTTTTTTAAATATGTTTAAAATAAAATTTAATAAACAAAAAAAAATTACATACTTCACAGTCTACATGCTCCGTACACAGGTATACCATACGTCCCGGTTTGACCGGGATTGTCCTGGTTTCACACATCTGTCAAGGTTTAATCGGGATGGTCTTTTTTAGCTGTCCCGGTTAAGAGTTTATCGGTAGACATTTTTTAGTTGTGCAATAATCTAATTGAAGTGAGGTAATTGTCTAACTACATGATTCTTTGATTAATATTTACGATATAAATATATGTCTTAAGTATTATTAACATAATAAATTCATCATTTTTTTTCAATATTAAAATATTAAATTATTAACTTAAGAATTGCCCATAAATAAGGAAACATATTGGAAAGAAATGTTTAAAGTAACACAGCTATATGTATTATCGCTTTTTGCCACGATAAACCATGTTTTCTTTTTGATAGCGAGGGGTCAAGAACAGCCATTGTAAAATTGTGGTTCGGGATCTCGTGCTGTATTTATTTTTAAATTCTGAACATAAAAATATCAGCGGTTTTAATAAAGAGAAAAAACTATATCAGGATTCCGAGAAATAGTATTATGAATGATGTTTCTAAGAAACTACAGTACAGTACGTGTAAAAATAATTACTATAAAGCAAATGTATGTATCAGGCACGTACCATGAGATACCTTTCCTTTCGCTCGCTTATCGAGAGCGAGTGAAAGGATATTGATGACTGATTGAAACTGATTGACTTTTGATGACTTCTCTGTGTGAAGATAAAAGTGCATTTGATTATAAAATCGAAGGATTTGGTAAAAAACAAAGAGTGTTTTTTTATTTCAGAGTATCACAAGGATTCAATTTGGATATTCTGCTCCTACTTATATTTTCCAAATACGTATATGTGGCAATATAGAACTCTTTTTGAGAATAATGTTTGACTTTAAAGTGTATTTCTTTATCCGGCAGATTTCTCTTACAGTTTGGATGCTTTAACTAGAAATATGTTTGTCAATAACGTGTAATTATCGTTCAAGCGGAGATGGAGGCGTTGAAGATGCTTGATTTTGTTGTGCGGAGCGCGTGTCATTTTAACAATTTATTGCCAACTTGCGTTCTGTATGATACGCTTGTTTATAACATTCTCGAATATGGTTCGATTTGCTGGAATTCCAGCAAAGCGAAGTACTTCTTGTTGCTAGGGATGCTCCAGAGAAAGTTTCTAAGATATATCGACAAGAGGGAGTGCGGTTCGTATTCGTTTCCTAGTGCCTTTTTCCTATGAACGTTGAGATACAACTGATTACATTCTAGAAGTAGCTTGTATTGAAGGCCATTTTTAGCTGATATAGAGTCGCAATTGCGTCCCTTATTATTAACCGTCGCGGCCAGAATGTCAGCGCTCAAGCACGCTCTCCTTTCACGAGCTATTCGGCTTCTAAAAGAACTTGCCGGACATCTTATATATAATTACAACAATTATTTTATTTTACTTATCTTATAAAGAGTGTTTTAAAATGAACGCAAGATTTGAATTTGCCGTCAGTTGTGCAGTAAATGTTGGCAACCCTGAAAAAAAAATTTGACAGCTGAGAGTTTAGGGTTAGTAAAAATGGACCGTTACACGATACAACAACTTGTTTTCATTATTGAACAATATCTGAAAAATAATGAAAGTTTGGCGGCCGCAATTCGAAAATTAAATACAAAATATGGTCGGAATAGTGTAAGTTCGTCAACTGCGAGGAGATTAATTGAAAAATTCAGAGAGACTAGATCAGTTGGAGAAAAACAAGCCGTTCGAATGTCAGTGTTGGTAAAATCCCGGAACATCAATTCGGCGTCGTGGACAAGAATTGCAAATTTCAAGAAGCTTTTTACAGCGTATACTCACAAAAGATTTGTGTTTCCATGCTTACAAAATTCAATTAACACAAACTGAAGCATAATGATCATGCACAGCGAAGAGAGTTCGTTCGTTCGTTAATTTTGGGACACCCTATATTTATTCTCTATACAAAAAATATTTTAAAATAATTATTATTTGTGTTATTTATATGGCGGTAAACTTTATTACTTATGAATAATGTGTTCTTAGTGATGATAAAAAAGTTTTACTATCTCTTCTACGTAATTTATATAGAAATAAATATTGCTATATAAGATATAGCTATTTATTTTCTGTAAACGGAACAGAATAATCGTTTTAATTCAGTTGGGGTACTCACTTTGAAGAAAATGCGTTTTGAAGCCTTTGTGTTGTTTATGCTTTATTGCAATAATTTTGGCACATCAGGTACTATTACGAAATTATTGATTTATGTTTTTGTATTATTTTTTTTGTATTTAGATATAGTAGATTGCTTGACTGAAGACGGCGCAACAGGTCAATGCACATTGATTTCTCTCTGTGAAGATAAAAGTCAATTTGATGAAAGGTATACTCAAAATAATAACGATTAGGTTAAGTAACGCTCACATAGTTAATTTAGCAATGGTCGCACCTATTTATAATTTTTCTATTAAGTTCTCAAAGTTTTCTCTTTATTTTTTGTCAATATAATATTCTAGCACACATTTTGATGTTTGTTTTAAATTATTTTCATTCAGCATAATACATAGTATAAGTATTTTTGACATTGCAACATACAATTGACTTGAGAGTAGCACTCTTTGTACAAGTCAATTAATTATTACTTATATATTGTATTAGGAAAGGCAAGGAAAATTAAAAAAAAAGTAGAAAAAAATCATTCTTGCCTTTAAATTTTGTATCTTATTCATGATACAATTAAAACAATACAGAGATTTGGTAGATGTTTGGTAGTTTGTGCAATGGTAATCCACTTGGATTCATGCAATTCAAAAACTAATAGCTTTCTCTTGGTCCATCATCATCTCTTATACTACTTTTACATTGATTGGTACAAGTAATACTAGTTATTAATTGAAAGTACTCAAATTTAAAATTATAATTAAAATTGCACAAAAATATTGAATCTATACTATTGTTTTCATTATATATAGTAAGTACCTACATACATACACATTATTATTTTTTAAAAACTTGCGTATACTAAGAAGTTCGTAGCAGAATGTTCTGTAAACGTTTTATATTGCCATATGGTCTCATTCGTGAGTTTTTAGTAGGGTATATGAACATTTAAATATACTTTAATGATTATAATATAGAAGATAAAATACACTCTTGATTTTAATGAGTTTTGAACTAGTTAGGACAATAATAATTACTCTAGAGAATTTCAGCGGCTTCTAATGTTTTAATACTATAATATTTTACGCAGAATATGTTTTCAGAAGTTTTGGAGAATGTCTCAATGATGAGGTTTGCTGCTCTATGCCAGAAAATACTACCACTACTAAATCTACAACTACGAGAACAGAACCAGAAAACACTACTCAGCGAGTTACAACTACAGCTCCAACAATTAGTACGTGTGGAGTTAGAAATGTTCAAAGCCTGGATGCTGACCTTAGGAGTATGGCCTCTGAAGACAGTTCTTTTGCTGAAACATCTTGGACAGCCCTCGTTTACAAGTATAGTACACTATAAATACGTAGATAAATTGACGTCAGACACAAGTTGCTGCTTTCCAATATATTTTTTTACAGTAAATTTCTAAATTTATTATAACGTATATGTTTCAAAAGCTTTTAGACTCACTACACTGTGTTCAGTTCCTCCAGCATTTATTATTGAAGTCTACATCACTATATTAACCTAATTATTTTTTATAATTGTATTTATCAGTTTTACGGACATTAGTATTGCTATATTTCACTTCTTTATACAATCATACAATAAACTAATAGTCTTTGAAATAAGAGGTGAGCCTGTGTGTGTATATGTTAATTGAACAATACTATTTTTTCGTGTATAATAAGAAGTCTATATAAAAATAATATCTAATAATATTTCTTATCATCTGTACAACGGCGAGCGATCGTCGACACAATACTTAGGTCAACGAAGTATCTAAATTCGTTGTATATTACATTTACGTAAAGCTCATAATGAGCTAAAATTAAATTTTACGTTATTAGGACGTTATCGATAACCGTCTCGAGATGATGAGCGAAAAGAGTGAAAATCCCCGGTAGGCCTAGTTACCAATATCGAATTATTTATTATTACGAGATTGAAAAGAATAATAATTACTTTGTATGTACCTAGTCGTAGTCGCAGGTATCCACCCTACACCTATGTTCAGGGAAACATATTCCGTGGACTATTTGGGTAAAAATATTATATGTCTGAATGCAAATAAAAATGTATAAAAGTAGAAAGAATTTCGTGTTTGCAATACCTGCTTTTGTTTTCACTTCGCCAGCCATCCCTATCATAAAAAACCGCAACGGCGCGGTTATTTCTCTGTTACATAACTGAATTAGTTTAATATAATTCTAACATATTATCACAATATTTGCAAAAAAAAATAAAATATAAATTATAAATAACTAAAAGTAACAATGCGTTTTGTGATTTGTTATGTTTAAATAAAACTAATGTTTTGAACGTTTTTCAGAAAAGGTACAGCGGAGAGCAAATACACTTTTTTGTCTGGAGGTTCGTTGATACATCCAAAAGTGGTAATGACAACGATTCACAAGATCAAAAAGTTAAAAGGAAATTATAAACTGAGAGTTCGGCTAGGAGAATATGATTTGGGAAACACAGATGAGATCTTACCATATCAGGAAAAAGATGTTTCCCAAACAATTATGCACGAGTCGTACCGGCAGAAAAGTTAGCATTAAATAAATACAGTTTATTTTAATAGCGTAACGAAAAGAAATAGAGAAAAATATATTTTTTACAGTTCACGTAAACAACATAGGACTGCTTATTTTGGAGTCGCCAGTCACACTAGCCGAAAATGTCGGTACAATATGTTTACCGCCATCAGGTTTTATACCAACGTCGGTGAACGAGTGCTTTTTTACAGGATGGGGTGCTAAAGAGTTTATAACGGGAGAGCAAATGAGTTCCGTGATGAAAATTGTAATGCTTTGTTAACCTTCTAACTGAGTTAAACTTTTACAGCGTTGTGAGTTTTTTTTTGGTTTTTTAGGTGGATGTGCCAATTATTGAGAGAAAGAACTGTCAAGAAAAACTTAGAAAGACTAGACTTGGGCCGACGTTTAATTTGTCCGAAACATCTTTATGTGCCGGAGGAAAAGAGGGATACGACGCTTGCACCAACGATGGTGGTTCGCCTTTGGTTTGCCAAATACCTGTATGTATTCTACATTTATTTTCTAATAATCAAAAAGCATGTGAACCACTTTATTCAATTCTATCATATCTAAGTGATTGGGAAGAAAGATTAATATTTGTGATATCTTATACACTGTTTTATTTTTTTTACATATTGTATATATGTATGTAAACACGTAGAGTAAATATCTATGTATATAAAATCATACAAACATATTTCAAATTTATGGCAGGTATTCTGTTGACAGATATGATGAAGTTTATTGTCCCGCCGACGTTTATTACTTAATAGCGTAAGATTTTGATTTTCACGCTCGGTGCGTCAATTTGACTAATAGCTTTTTGGATCGCATTGTTTGCCAATGTATACTAAGAATTTTTAGGGTATTCTAATTGACGAAGCCGACAATATAAAATTTATTATAAATTTAATATAGAAAAAGTATGTAATATTATAATTTGAGTTTATTAACAAAACCCGCTGAATTTTCATTTCCTAGAAATATTATTATTTAAATTCATTCCTCGGTAAAATATTCCCTTAAATCCATTTACATCTTAATTCTTTATTAAATACTAAAACATTAATTTATATTATTTGTAAGATGACTTTCTGTTTTTGATTTAATAAAATATTTATACAATTCTGTGCCGAAATCTTGAGACACCTAACTAAATTATTATTTAATAAAAATAAAAAATGGAACGGTTATTAAATAATTATTATTTAAGTATTAAATATTATTTATCATTTAAATGTTAAATAATTTTTATTATTTAAATATTAAATATTATTTATTATTTAAATGTTAAATAATATTTATAATTTATTAAATAATTATTATAATTACGGTTATTAAATTACATTTAGTTATTAAACTATTGCAGTCTAGATGGTTATGCGTGTTTTTTTTTAATTTTCAAGTACCTTTTGCATCCAACTTGCCTTTAATTTCAATGAAATGAATTTACAATTTTTTCCTATAAACAATATTCTTTTAATAGTATAATTTTACTGTCCTCCTTTTTTGTAATGTTAAAAGACATCCAGTAAACCTCTATCTAAAACTGAATCCTTCAGCTCCGATTATAAAGAGATATAGTCTCTCCAAAACGTAAGCAGCTCGTAAATAAATAAGATCGTTTTTTTATTGTATTTTACTATAATATAATGTTTGATATTGATCCTAGACGTACAAAGTAAAAATAATAAAAGAGTAATCAGTTTATTCCTTTATTCATTGCAGGATAAGCAAGACGTCTACATGCAAGTTGGAATGGTTTCTTGGGGAATTGGATGCAACTCTGATGTTCCTGGTGTATACGTTAATATTCCATACTTAAGAGACTGGATTGATGATACCTTAATAATATACAACATTAATATTGTAGAATAAATAAAAATCGAAAAGTGAACGCGAAGCGTTCCGAGGCGTTTTCACGGTGAACCTAACGCCGTGACTAGGGATTCCAATCCCGGGCCAAAATTTTGATCCCGGGATTTCGGTATTGCAATTAGTCGATCCCGGGATCCCGGGACCAGTCCCGGGATAATTTTCATGTTATTTTATCGATAAAAATAATTTAAAATGAATAATACAATATATTTTTACATCTGTTTTTTATAACGTACAATGTATAAAGTACGTATAATTTTAGTCTTGGACTTAAATAAGAAAATAATATAATAAAAATAAAAAAGGGAAGGTCTTATATATTTATTTGAGAAGAAAAAATGAACTTTTGACAATGTATGTACATACCATACCATTCATAGACACAATTAATTGAAAACATTATTTTGAATAAAACTCACGAAGTAACATCAAAGCATCAAGTGTTTTATCAATTAGCGTTGATCTGATTTTGGTTCCTATGCAGCCTGCTGCTGAAAAAGCACGTTCAGACTCACAGCCTCAAATATTCACAGATGACACGTGCAACTCGCGCAAGTTTGTACACGAAATATAACGATGTTGTCAATAATAATTTGATTGTGCTTGATAAATCAACCAATCCGAAAAATTCGGGATTATGTTTTATAATCCCGGGACTCATCGGGTATTGAAAATCGTTCGGGATCCCGGGATCCCGGGATTGGAATCCCTAGCCGTGACAAACCCAAGGCGAAGCGAAACGCGAAAGCGAAGCGAAGCGTGAACGCAATATATGACTTTGTACGGAAGACGACAGACAGACAGCGAACGCGAGACCCGAAGCGAAGGTGAAACGTGCCGGTTGTGATTTTTTATAAACTATTCATTAGACATAAACGAAAGTAAGTGTAAAATCGGTCTTCATAAGATTCAATTACGGAGCCTATTATACTCTCCATAGTCTTCCCGGGTTTTATTTATGCTGTGTACCCAAAATCTTTGCCATTTTTCTTTTTTTTTATAATAAAACAGTCAAAAATAAAATATCGTCGTCTGAATCTGTTTCACTCGACATTTTCAAAATTAATTTAGCGAATACTTTGGCGTCTATGTGGCGTCTCCGTATCCCTCGTCTTGCAGTTCGCTTTTGCCTTGGTTCACTTTCGCCTCGCTTTTGCCACGTCTTCGCTTCGTTATGTCCACGCGTCTAGTGTGACGTCTTCGCATTGCTCACACTTCGGTTCGCTTTCGCCACGCCTTCGCTTCGCTCTCTATTTGACAAAGCCTTCAAATTATGTTGTTAAGAAATAATGTAATTTTACTTTATTGAAATAAAGTGCGAAAATGTTTAGTTTTTTAGTAAATTTTATTAATTTTAATTTATAATATTCTGTTGTAACCTGACAGTAATGAGCCCAATGCGTTGCAACGGGGTAAACTTGTCTCAACTATTCCTTCACTTTAAAGTTGTTAATACTCGCCGATCATTGACAGATCTTTGAAAGACCTATATTAATTTTTTAAGATATTTTATTGTAGTTAGAGATGATAGAGCTAATTTTATGGCCATTTCACCGAGAAATATATCTAATACTTCAAGTTTTCTGAGATAATGTTTAACAATCGGTCGCATGGTTTAAATTCTTGATGGTACATATTTTTATCAGAGAATTAGAAATATTTTTTTCATTATGTGAAATATCCGGAATTGCTTCTACTATTATTACATAATAAATCGCGTCATTTCTATGTTCTAAAATAAAGGCTGTCCCAAAATTAACGCAAGATTTGAATTTGCCGTCATTTGTGCAGTAAATCTTGACAGCTGAGAGTTTAGGGTTAGTAAACATAAATAATAATCATAAATAATTCTATCCTATGTACTTTATGATTCAATAAAAAATAACAAACTAAAAAATGTGTTTTCTATTTAATTCAAATCTTACGTTAATTTTGGGACACCCTATATAATAGTTTGAAGTACTTTTTAAGCACATATGCTAATATATTCATTTTGAGAATGCAATGACAAATATTGAGTTTGTCCTCTCATACTTTTATCTTCAACTTGATATTCTTGAATTTTGGCGAGATGTGGTGTTTACTCATTATATTTAGCAGTTAATTTCAAAATTCCCATTGCAAAGATCTCCAATCAATGTGTTATCCTCTTGAAATGATAGGATCTTTAGATATAAAAATAATATTACGTCTTAAATACTTTGTAAAATTGCTTTCCATTGGGTCATCTTGCAATTGTAGATGTTTATCAATGCCATGTCCTTTTAACGAATCCAAAAGAAATTTCCAATTCACAAGTTGTTTTTTTTTTGTTTAACCCTATTTTCGTGAAATGGCAAAATGTGGTACAACTTTTTCCAATGTTAATTTTTGGGTGGAAATCCATGTTTAGCTAAATTAATTTTATTTTTATTCTATTTGTAATCCGGAGTAGTGCATTGTTACTGTAAATGGATACCATTTAATGTTCGTCACTCCGGTATGCAATATCGTTTGTTTACTCCGACGAGAAAAAACTTTTTCACATAATATTCAAGAAACAGCAACTAATCAGTTTTATGATACTTTTTCGCGACTAATTTCGTCGCAATGATTATAGGTGATCCCGACAACCTATTGACTTTCAATATAAGAGGAAAAGTTTGTTATTTGAATTGTCCTCTGAATGTTTTATTTTTTCCACTTAAATTGTGTATTGCTAAAAAGTGATAACATTTAGCAGTGACGTGATAACTTTCAACCTTTAACAGTGATAATAATAGTGTGTCATTCTTTAGCAAATCATATTTACACAGAAATTAAAGAGTTTACCTTAATCTTTTGTTATTAATACTTGTGGATGCTGAGACGCCTCCACTCGTTGAAAGGGGTAGCATGAATGCGGCGTCATTGTAGACAGCTGGTTAGTTCAGATTTGATTTTGCTATGTCTCTTGACTGATGTTTATATGGATTGCTACATATTATTCTTGTTAAATCATTACCTTATATTTTTTGTTAAATATTTTTTTTTTAATTTTTTTAATTCCAACAAATGTTTCTCCTGACCTCCGAGGGAGTCAGAACCCATAGTTTGACCATTGACGTTTATAATATTCCTTTTTTTAATACAAATTATGTTAGTAAAAAACTTGATAGAAAACAGTTTTATAGATAATACAGTAATTGATCGAGTCATACGCATACAAGATTTTTGCAGATGTTTTTTTATGCAGGAAAACGGCTTGCATATTAACAATCCGGTTTTCACCTCGGTCGATCGAGAATGGAATGAAGTGTCATTTTACATAAAATATTGTAATACAACATCGACTCTCATACATGTATGTGACCTCTATAATTGTCATGTTTCAAATAATCTTAAAAATAGCTTATACACTCGCTTTCTCTCATTTCGCAGCGGCCATTTCTAAGGTTTGAATGATGATGTCACCTTTTGGAGCACTTGCATCGACAGCAAATTAATTACAGGGTTTACCTTGAAGAATGTATATTATTATAAATTATCGTTTCTAGTCTATATAACATAGCGAGCTGGACTTTACACGGCATTTATATTTGCTGATGCTAACAAAGAAACAAGTATGTAATATCATACATATAATTATACCATATATCTATTATATATACTGAATTAAAAAAAGTGTTTTAGTAGAAGTTTATAATAATCTAAACAATGAAATAAAATACACAAAAAGTATATTATTAAAGTTATTCTACAATAAAAAAGTCACATTAAAAACGCATATTATTTTTAGAATGAGGAGTATTGCTGTAATTGTATTGTCTCTTATGGTATTTATTAATGCTGAAGGTAAGTCGTATAAATAATATATAAGTATAAACATATATGAAATACTGAATTTTAAAAATGTATTTAATCAACAGATTGGAAGAATTGTACGCTAGAAACCGGAAGAACAGGAAAATGCGTTTTATATTTTCTTTGTGAATCTGGCAAAATTATAACAGACGGTAGAGGCTTAATCCTTCCAAGGTAAATCATGTTATATAGTTTATATTACATATGATGAGAATCTTGTATAATACAAATTTATTTATTTCGTACAATACGATTTTTTATTTTTTAGAACTTCGTCACATAGCCGTAGAAAGAGAGAAACTGAAACTGTCAATGAAAGGTGAATTTAAAGAATAAGTTAAATATTAGGCAGTTATTTGCTATTACTTTTTTATTCGAATATAACTTATCTTTATATTTCTCAAAGAAAACTTATTATAATTTTTATATAATACAATTTCAATTTCAAGTGTTCCAAATTTATTTATTGACAAGTAGTATACTATTTTTTTTTAGAACCATCACATGAATACTTAAATGCATTTTTACAAAAATATGTTTATGTTGTCGATTTAATATATGTTGATTGAATGTATACTTATTAACTGATGATTCACATCAATTAAATTCGAATTATTAAATTACCAACTTCAATCGATAAATACATATATCAGCATACTAGAATTGTTTGTATATAAAGTATGTAACTCATAAATACTGATACAATTTGTTTTTTACGTTTTTGTATTTGTTCACAAAAATTTGCGACAAGTTTTTTCTCACGGTTGAATAGGTGAAACGCATTATTACATCCTTCAACATGAGACGTCAGAATTGATTAGTGCCTAAACAAAAATCACTACAATTACTTATTTATTTCTATATGTATAAATGGAATCTTATAATACATATTTTTTATGTAAATTAGTTTTAATAAATATAGTATATTATAAAAAATATTTTACATTAGAACTAACAAGTAACGTAGTTAATTGACTAAATACAAAATAGTATATAACATTTATATATTATTTCAGTTCTGAATGTCAACCCTACATTGACGAATGTTGTGAGTTACCAGACGTAGAAACAGCTACTTTGAGTTCATCTGTTCCTCCCCAAACAAACAAAATGGTTCTGTCGTCGAAAAATTGTGGTGTTAGCAACGGACCTAACAATAAACTGATGGCCAGCAGTGCTAAAAAAGCCGAATTCAGCGAATTTCCGTGGATGGCTGCGATTATGAAGTGTGTATCCTGTTTTACTTTTATTTATATTTTCAAACAATGACATTCACTTGCAATTAAAGATACGTTGAAGCATTTCAATTAAATGTGTACCAATGTGGAGGATCTCTGATTCATCCTAAGGTTGTCTTGACGAATGCTAGGTGTGTCAAGGAAGTCATGAAAAATCCCAATATAACATATAAAGTTCGGTTGGGTGATCATAACGTGCAAGGTGAAACAGAACCACTAGCTCACCAAGACAGAGATGTGATTAAAATAGTAATTCACGAAAACTTTAATTCAGGTTTAGAGATAAATATTAAATAATTATTAAAAGCTAGTTTATGTTGTAATACATAAATTGTTTGTTTTAGATAATGCGTTCAATGACATAGCATTGCTGTTTTTGGATAAACCAGCGAATCTAACTCAAAATGTAGGTGTTGTTTGTTTGCCACCACAATCGGAAACAGTAGCTCCAGCCGATTGTTTTGCTTCTGGATGGGGTAAAGATAAATTCGAAAAGGATGGAAAATATCAAACTGAATTAAAAAAGGTAATTTTAGAATACTTCAATCAATATAATCTTCAAAGCAATATAATATTAAAATTATAGTGAAATTGTTGAAGCGTTAGAATATAATAAAAAAATGATTTTTTTGATTTTTCGTAAAAGTATTAATTATTTATCTGTATTAAAAGTATTAATTATTTATCTGTATTTAAAAAAAATAATAATATTTATATTCTATTGAAACACTGATTTATCTAATAAATCTAATAAAATATACAATTGTAAACTTTCCTTTTTAGATAGAACTATCAGTCGTAGAATATAATAAATGCCAAGATGAACTAAGAAAGACTTACCTGGGTTATTTATTTAACCTGAACAAGTCGTTTATGTGCGCTGGTGGAGTTAAAGAAAAAGATTTGTGTATTGGAGACGCAGGATCTCCATTAGTTTGCCCTACCCCGGTTAGTATAATTATTTATTATCATATACACATATTATATATTTTATTTGATAATAATACATTTTAGAACCAAACAAATAAATATATGCAAGTTGGAATTATGTCGTGGGGTATAGAATGTAACAAAAAAATACCAGGCGTTTACACTAATGTTCCATACTTCAGAAACTGGATAGAAAATCACCTGATTCGCAATTCCATAGAATAATATGTGATGATTAAATAGTTATGTAAAAATAAATAAAACACATATTATTATTTTTATGCAAATACAGTACTTAATATGATTTATATAATCAATTAAAATATAAAATAATTTATTAGAAGCAATTATTTTTATTGAAACTAGTTTTTCTTAAATATTTTAGCATTATAAGCAGGGCCACCGAGAGAGAGACCAGGCCCTGGGAAAACAATGATTCCGGGCCTTATGACAAAATTTTAACACCGTAATATAATTTTTTTCTAATAATAGGTATGAGTTAACCCTTTATATGCTAAAAATGAATTTAAAAATTAGCCACCGTTGCGACATATTTTATGCGAAACATTTTAATTAGATTTAATGCGAAATTTGAGATGGTTTGCATGTGTGTTAGTAATCTACTGATGTGTATATTCGTGGAACTGTGGACTCGTATCAACTTCAAATTAATAACTTGTTTTACCTCGAAAACCTAGCTAAAAATATAAAAATACCTGACAGCCTATATATACAACCAGTTTGATTAAGCTGTTCATTTATACTTCGGATTCCAACAAAGAAACAAGGTGTGTAATATCATATTTATACAATAATTATTACTTTTGCATTAAAGAATAAAATAAACATATTATTAACTATCTAAACAAATCATTTAAATCTGAGCTTTAGAGTCGAGATTACAACTATGCATTTTTATTAGAAATAATATTAAATATTGAACTTAAACTACGAAATAAAAATGGTTCTCTCACTTTTAAATAATACTACTTTTTTACTGCTGTATATAACGAAAGATATATACAATATTATTATTGTTGTACATACATATATAATATATAAAAACATTTTTATTATATCATTGTAAATATATCATTTTAGGATGAAGATTTTAGCTGTTTTATTGTCTTTTATTGTATTTATTAATGCACATGGTAAGTTATTTTCCTTAATAAAAAAAAAACACAGTTAAATATGAAATGCCAAATTAATATGAATTTGATTGATAGATGAGAAGAAATGCACAACAGAAACGGGAGTACCTGGGTTATGCGTTGATTATTATCAATGTGAATCGGATAAAATTATAACGGACGGTAAATTCTTACACGATAAAAGGTAATTATACATATAAGATTATTTATGACCATTTGAACTTAATTTAATAAAAAGTTTAATATGTAAATATATGTTATTTTATAACACAGTGTTACTTAAATTTTATTTTTATTTTTAAGAACTATTTCGAAAAGAAGTACCAAGGAAACAGATTCAGAAGATTCAAGGTGAATATATGTTTAATTATAACAATAATAATAATATGTGGCACTGATGATATCATTTTTACGTTATATTATTACATTATTATTAACCAATTTTATTTTAGGGCAAATTACAATTAAATCGGTATTTTTGCTGAACATCTTAAAATTACGTTTTACTCAATAATAACTTTTGAAGATTTATTTTTTTGCCAGCAGAAGCTGGTATTTTCACTAAATTTTTTGTTGGTGATAAAATTTGATTCTGAGAAATGGAATTGTAATTTCTGAATATAATATCCTGTTTGATGAAAATTTATTCTTTATTTCTACATTTATAAATAAAATCTCAATTTATATTTTCTTATATTAATTAAATATATTAGCAATTTACAACTTGTATAATATTTAGCAATTATAATATAATAATATTTCAGTTCCGAATGTTCCTACCTTGAAAAATGTTGTGGCTTACCAGACATAGAAACGGCAACTGTAAGTACATTCGTACCACCTCAAACCGATAAAAAACCATTGTCATCAATAAAAAATTGCGGTGATAGTAACGGACCAACTAATAAACTTACTGCCAGCAAAGATAACAAAGCCGAATTCGGTGAATTGCCGTGGACAGTTGGAGTTTTGAAGTTTGTATTCTGCTCAATTTATTGATATAATTGTTTATAAATACTAACATCCGCTTTACAATCGCAGACTAGAATCTAAATTGCATGTTTATAAATGTGGAGGATCTCTGATCCATCCGAAGGTTGTCTTGACGAACGCCGACTGTGTCAAAAAAATCGGTAAAAGTCCCGATACAAAATATGTAGCTCGTTTGGGTGAATATGACACGCAAATAAAGGAAGAAGCTTTACCCTACCAAGATATAGATGTGGTTAAAATAGTAATCCACGAAAACTTTAATACAGGTTTAAAGATAAATTCAAAATTTACTATTCAGAGCTAGTTATTGTAACATGCATTACTTGTTTGTTTTAGATAATGATTTCAACAACATAGCATTGCTGTTTTTGGATAAACCGGCAAATCTAACTCAAAATGTAGGCGTAGTTTGTCTGCCACCACAATCGGACACAGTGGCCCCAGCCGATTGCTTTGTTTCTGGATGGGGTAAAGATAGATTCGGAAAGGAAGGAAGATACCAATCTATAATGCAAAAGGTACATAATCTAGATTATAATAATAACACGTTACTCAATTTTGAATAAATCTGAATACAGGTGTTTTATTCTTATATTTCCCCCCAGCTGATTACTTTGCTTCTAAATGGGGTAAAGATAAATTGCAAAATAATGAAATTTATGTCGAAAGTATTGTTTCATATTGTTATAAGTTTAACCAACTGATCCAAATATCTTTCAAAAAACTAAAATTTATCATTCTTCATAATTTAGTTCACAACTATACTTCTCAAATTGTCTTTTGGGTTTTAACGCCAAGCACCAGACTTATAAGCCGTATATTTAATATTGAAATTATCCCTTTCAGAGTAGTCCCTATTAGATATAATACACTTAAATATGCAAAAGATTTTTGAATTTCTCTAATTTCATCTTCAGCTCACCGGGCGATTTCCTCTTTGTCTCCTTTATGGTCGCAAAACGTTTTCTTTTCAATGTGATATTTATCTACGGGAGCAGTAAGAAGTCGCAGGGAGGCATATCTGGCGAGTAAAGCTGCGACATCACGACGGTGTCGTTTTTTGCCAAAAAATCGCAAATTTCATAAGTAAAATGCCCACTGTCGTTTTCTTCGGATTGCCTCACGTAAATATAATTAAGCTATGATATAAAAACGGTACGGGGTTGGGAACCCTAGGGGTGATTGACTTCGTAGCAGTGAGACTCTTGTGAGGCGATGATCGTTCGGGAGTTCCCGGTCGTCTCTTCGCGTCTGTTGGTGGGGGCGCGTCCGCTGGCTCTTCGAGTGGCTGCTGGTGATTTATGTCTTCGTGACTGACTGCCTGTCTCCTGACTGGGTGACTGTCTGACCGGGCTTATATATCCAGGCTTAGTTTAGGGGTTTGAGACCCTTTCAAACGTGGTCATCTGTGTGTGGTCGCTACAAACTCTTCACTAATTAAACTACCTGATGGTAAAATTTTGTAGTGGACTACTACTCTGTTATAATATAAAAAATAGTAACAAACACAGTGACATTCGATCCAACTTAAGCTGCTTTTTTGTCTTGGCTCTTCAGGCTTTCGTTAACAAGATTATAGCATTGTTTGATGTTACTGTTTTGCCATGTCATTCTTGTTAAGTCTTCTACATCTACAACATTTGCCAAATCAACTGTTACTTATTATATTTCAACGCAAAATTGAATGCAAATTCTTTGTTCTATTATTTTCAAAATAGAGATATATTTATACAATATATAAATGTACAAAATTCACTTTTTAGATAGAGCTACCGGTCGTGGAACATAAAAAGTGTCAAGATGAACTAAGAAAGACAAGATTGGGTTCATTGTTTAATCTCCACAAGTCGTTTATGTGCGCTGGTGGAATTCCATTATTTGATGCGTGTACTGGACATGGCGGTTCTCCGCTGGTTTGCCCAATGCCGGTTAGTATATTATTTTTTTATTATATGTAAATGACTTAAAATTAAAATTGTTTTATTTTATTTTAGGGCCAAACAAATAAATACATGCAAGTTGGAATTGTTTCGTGGGGTATAAGATGTTACGAAGGAATACCAGGCGTTTATACTAACGTTCCTTATTTCAGAAATTGGATCGAAGATCAATTGGTTCGCAATTCGATCGAGTAATTTAATCAGTACTAACAATATAATGCTGTATTTTTAAAATAATAAAACACAAATAAAAACATGTTTATTTACTTATTTTATTGTTAAACATACAAATATAGTATTTATATATACAAATATTAACAGACCTTTTGTTTCAGTTAACATTTTTTAATATTAATGACCGACCGAAGTCGGAGCTGCTCTTTCGAGCGTGAGCGGTGAGATACTTCTCCTTTCGCTCTCTCGCCTGTTAAGTGACGAGGGTGGAAGAGATAATGATATGGTGTTTCGCAAACTGAGATAGAACGAGAAACTCGGTTCAATTTCAGTATGCGCGTAGGCGTCCTATGTTTAACACGCATGTCGATTGCTGCATCGTGGTCACGTGGTCAAGTTATAATACCACATGCTTATCGGGACTTCAATAGACTCTTACGTGACATCTTTGAATATTTTAGGGCACCAAAAGGGATTAATTATTTTTTTGATAGTATATTCTTCTAACAGATATCGTTATTATATTTTTTTTCATATCAAATTAAATAATTAAAAAATAATTAGTGGTACTTGATTTTAATAAAAGAAATCGTTTCGAATATCCTTATGTATTTTCCTAGATCGGCTTATATAAATGTCACACCATAACGAATTCTTATTTATAATCGATGACGACAAATTCTAGGATAGTCACAGATGTGGTGTTGGTATTCTGAAGTATCATTTTTATGCCTTATGGCATTTTGCAAAAGCCGATAAAGATTTTGCGTAAATTGAATATTTACGACCGAAAATTTTTCACTGATATTGTATTGATGAGTGCCCACACAAACTTTTATAATTATCAGTAGCGCAATTTTAATAATATGACAATTTAAAAATTGCGATTATTTGGCACATTTTTCGATCGCGCGCAAATATGCCGGCTGTACGTGACAGAAGCCGCCGTTCGAACGTTATTCACGGCCGCCGTCCGGACGGCATTTGAAATTTGCGACAGTGTGGTCGTTACTCGAAGTTTTTAGGTCTCGGCCTACTTCAGTTGTAACTTCGGTTCGGACAACTTCCAGAAAGGGTAGTGCAGGCATAAAAACCGCCGAAAAACGTCTTTAAAGCTGACTGCTGAAGTCTCTGCAAGCGGTGAGCCATCCATTTCTTCACGGACGATTTATTTTGTCTTTAATTACAAGTGCTACATAATTTTGCACCATCTTCAACTAACATTGTAAGAAAAAGTCACTGTGATTAGAAGATTTTAACCGTTTATTTAATGTGATTTACCATAACTATTTGCAGCGCACTGTCATTGTGACAGCTCGCTCTTGAAGATTAAAATTTAAATTTAGTCATAATATTATTTTCTTAAAAAAATCTTAAACATGTTAGTGATTAAAATCAATGCTGTATACTTTCTTTATTAGTTATATTTTATTATTTATATTTCTTAGACGCTAATTTTCAATTAGGTCCTTTAAGGATAATATTTTTTTGCATGTATAATCGTTTTACTTTTATTTGGTTTAATGTTAAAGAATCCACGTTTCATCTCTACTAAAAAAAAGAACAGAAGGTCTTTTATAATACATTGATTGCCTTAGCTCTAAAACCTACTTGGTGGCAACGATGCGACGCGTCGTTGCCTCAGATTCATATATTGCGTGTAATAATTGAACCGTTTTTTATGCCAAGATGCTAGTAAAAAATTTGCAAAATGATTTATTTGATACCCAATTATCGTTATAAATTTGTCATTTTCTTTTATAAATATTCCACTTCTCCGGTTTTTGTGTAGTGGTATGTTACCACTGGTAACGTCAACATGCTTTTAAAGTGTCCATCGACTTTGATTTTTGAAGCATTAATTCCATTTGATATTTATCGTTTCTGAAAGAAAACATTTTCCGTGGAAATCTGGTTCTCCCAATTTTTTTCGATTGGCGTGTTATTTGCTGATTATTTAATCATTAAAAACAATAATGAGTTATTACTATAAAAAAGTTTTACCACTCCTGTTAATATTTGTATTTATAATACTATATTTGTGTTTTTAACAATAAAACAAGAACATAAACATGTTTGTATTCGTGTTATATTATTTTTAAAATACAACATTATATTGTAAATACTGATTAAATTACTCGATCGAATTGCGAGCCAATTGATCTTCGATCCAATTTCTGTAGTAAGGAACGTTAGTATAAACGCCTGGTATTCCTTCGTAACATTTTACACCCCACGAAACAATTCCAACTTGCATGTATTTATTTGTTTGGCCCTAAAATAAAATAAAACAATTTTAGTTTTAAGACATTTACACATAATAAAAAAATAATGTACTAACCGGCATTGGGCAAACCAGCGGAGAACCGCCATGTCCAATACACGCATCAAATAATGGAATTCCACCAGCGCACATAAACGACTTGTCGAGATTAAAAAATTTACTCAATATTGTCTTTCTTAGTTCATCTTGACACTTTTTATGTTCCACGACCGGTAGCTCTATCTAAAAAGTAAATTTTATACATTTATATATTATATAAATATATCTTTATCTTGAAAATAATGGAACAAAGAATTTGCATTGAATTTTGCGTTGAAATATAATAAGTTACAGTTCAGTGGTGCAAATGCTGTAGAACACCTAACAAGAATGTCATGTCAAAACAGTAATATCAAGCAATGCTATAATCGTGTTAAGGAAAGCCTGAGAGCCAAGACAAAAAAGCACCTGAAGTTCTTTCGAATATCACGGAGTTACTGTTTTTATATTACAACAGTATAGTCCACTACAAAATTTTACTATCAGGTAGTTTAATTAGTGAAGAGTTTTTATATCAAAGTTTAATTTTATTTACGCGAGGCAATCCACGATAGCACCACGATAGCGCACAGACTCATTAATTTCTTGGCATAAAACGACACTGTCGAGATATCGCAGCTTTACTTGCCATATGTGTTTCCCTGCGACTTCTTGCTGATCCCTCAGATAAAGATCACATTGAAAGGACAATGTTTTAAATCGTCAGATAAGCTGAAGACGAAATTAGTGAAGAAACGTTGAAATAAGTGTATTATAATATATCTGATAGGGACTAAAGGGAAAGGAACAATATCAATATTAAATATACGGCTTATAAGTCTGGTGCTTGGCGTTAAAACCCAAAAGACAATTTGAGAAGTATAGTTGTGAACTAAATTATGAAGAAAGCGAATCATTTATAGTATTTTAAAAGATATTTGGGCAAGTTAGTTATTCTTATCATAATATTTTGCAATTTATCTTTACTCTGTAATCAGCTGGGGGGGGGGGGGAATATAATAATAAAACACCTGTATGCTAATATATTTAAAATTATATAACGTGTTATTATTATAATCTAGATTATGTACCTTTTGCATTACAGTTTCGAATCTTCCATCATTTCCGAATTTATCTTTACCCCATCCAGAAATGAAGCAATCAGCTGGGGCTACTGTGTCCGATTGTGGTGGCAGACAAACTACGCCTACATTTTGAGTTAGATTTGCCGGTTCTTCCAAAAACAGCAATGCTATGTTGTTGAACTCATTATCTAAAACAAATAAGAACTGTTACAATAACTAACTTTGAATAGTAAAATTAAAATTTATCTTTGAACCTGTATTAAAGTTTTCGTGGATTACTATTTTAACCACATTTCTATCTTGGTGGGGTAAAGATTTATCCCTTTTTTGCGTGTCATATTCACCCAATCGAGCTACATATTTTTTATTGACTTCTTTGACACACTCGGCGTTCGTCAATACAACCTTTGGATGGATCAGAGATCCTCCACATTGGTAAATATTAAATTGAGATTCCTTTCTGCAATTGTAAAGCGGATGTTAGTATTTATAAACAATTAAATCAATACATTGAGCAGAATACAAACTTCAAAACTCCAACTGTCCACGGCAATTCACCGATTTCGGCTCTATTATCTTTGCTGGCAGTAAGTTTATTATTTGGTCCGTTACTAACACCGCAATTTTTTATCGACAATGGTTTTTTATCGGTTTGAGGTGGTACGAATGTATTTACAGTTGCTGTTTTTATGTCTGGTAAGGCACAACATTCTTCAGTGTTGGAACATTCGGAGCTGAAATATTATTATATTATAATTGCTAAATATTATACAAGTTGTAAATTACTAATATAGTTTATTTACATGAGAATATGTAAAATGAGATTTTATTTATAAATATAAAATAAATTTTAGTGCAATCAGCAAACAGGATCTGATATTCAGAAATTAGGATCCCACTTCTCAGAAACGAAAAAAAAATTGTGAAAATACCAGTTTCTACTGCCAAAAATATGAAACGTTTAAATAATATTATTGAGTAAAAACCAATACCAGTATTCAATATTCACGTAAAACTTGAAACATCAGTTATACTCGTACTACATATTATTGTTATAATGAAACACATATAATATTTACCTTAAATTGTCTGACCGTGTTTTCTTGTTAGTGCTTTTTGAAATAGTTCTTAAAAATAAAAATAAAATATAAGTAATGAAAAATATACATATGATGTATTATTTTAAACAGGCTTTTTATTAAAATTAAGTTAAAATGGTCACATAAATTTTATTTATAATTACCTTTTATCGAATAGTGATTTACCGTCTGTTACAATTCTATTCGATTCACAAAGATAATGTTTAACGCATAACCCAGGTACTCCCGTTTTCATTGAGCATTTCTTCGTATCTGCATCAGATTAATATTAATTCAACGTTTCATGTTGGATTGTATTTAATTAAGGAAAATAACTTACCATCTGCATTAATGAATACAATAATAGACAACAAAAGAGCTAAAATCTTCATCCTAAAATAATATGATATAATTCCAATAAGTAAAATCCTAGATAATAAAAAAATATACATACAAGAGACATATTGTATGTAACTTTTGTCACATAAAGCAGTTAAAAAGTAGTACATAAATTGAATATTTAATTTTTTTAGTAAAAATCTAGCATTAAATAATAATAAATAATATTTTTTTCCAGTTTTTCATTGCAAAATTTTATGTATATATATTAATCAAAAAATTATAAAGAAGTTATATTATTATATATTTGTGGCAAAAAAAACACATTTTTAATACATGTTAAGAATTATTATATAGTATTTTATGGTACGTTGAATAAATATATATGATATTACACACTTGCTTCTTTATTGGTATCCGAAGTATAAATGAACTGCTAAATGAAACTGGTTGTATTTATAGGCTGTGAACCAAATTTTATGTTTTTTAGCGTGGTTCAAGGTGAAACAAGTTATTAATTTAAAGTTGATACGAGTTCACAGTTCCACGAATATACCTACCTATAATATCAGTAGCTTAACTACCACAAACGCCCAATACAACATATCACTGCATTATTTATCAGTAAACTTTTGCTTAAAATATTTAATTTAAGCAAAGTTCTTTCCTTACATTAATCTTAACAAAAAATATATATGAAAGATCTTTTGATAAGAACAATTAAATTATATCCTCCATTAGAAGACGAAAAGTGAATTTTGCATTTCTTTGTAAAATTACGTGAAATTTCAGCATAGAAGTGCAATTGAGGCGAAGTATTGTCTTTTACTACAAAATCTGTCCAAGACAACGAAATTCCATTTATAGAAAACTGTTTCCTATTGGTAAATGATTGGTAAATAAATTGCGATCTATTATATAATAATGCATTGGTACTGTTTTCGTTAGTCCGTTTTTTTATTTATACGCAATTTTAAAATGTATTTGTTTATGGGCGATCATTTTCATCTCGTTAACTTTTAGTAAATATAATATCATATTATTTATATTGTAATTTCTTGGAATTGAATTTCAGGCGCGTACGGTGAGATACATTTCTTTTCGCTCGCTCGCGAGTTAAGTGATGAGAGTGAATGAGAGATAAGAGCGTGCGTTATTTGCGCTCCGCACGCCCACTTCTCACTCACTCTTGTCACTTAGCACGCGAACGAGCGAAAGAGAATGTATCGCACCGTACGCGCCTGATTACCAGTAAGCCACGAATTAATTTATTATAAAATTCTAAATGTATTTTTTACTAACTAGGAAGCTGAAATTAAATCTAAGGAGATTGGAATCTAAGGACACTGCCTCTCTGTAATTTTGACACAAACATCCGCCTGATCAAAGCCATCGCGAAAAGGGTCAATGAACTACAGACGATTCCGCGATTCGCCATTAGTTCTAATACCGGTTCATTATAATCCTATATGGTGATAAATATATATACATATATGTATATACAATCCTATCACTACTATTTTTATACGGTTTATTTTAGACATTTTTGACATCTAAAACAGACAAAAAATCGGATATTATTTTTTTCTATTTTGGACGCTTAGAATCATGTCATCTTCTTAATAAGACCACAAACTTTAAATTCTTGCAGGAAAACAATTTGGCTCGAATGTGTTGCAGTCATTAAAACCAATCAAACATCGACATTATCAGCTGAAATAATTTCCTTAGTATATGAAATTAGATGGGGAGGTTCTGATACATTTATCCAAAAAGATGTCGACGAATTACTTGAGGATAATGTCTTGAATGATAATGATATTATTAGTATAACTCTAGATATCGTCGAAGAATCAGAAAACTAGTCACCCTTATTGAAAATGTAATTCGAGAAGGTCTTCAACTTTGCAGTATATTGGCAAATCATCTCCTTGAAAAATATGATATTTCTGAACAAACCTTCAACTTTTAACGCGAATTGTATATCTGAATATCACGAACTGTACAAAAAAATAGCAAAGCCATCATAAAGATTAATCATTGATTATATTGTCAATTAACTATTTTTTCTAGTGATGAAAGTGATTTCGAACCATTTCGTAAATTATGCCAAATACTGTCATATAGTGACGATAATTCTAAAGAAAAAATGTGAAAATTATAATTATTTAATATTTATATTTATATATATGATATGTGTATATGTTAAATCATTGATTTAGTTTTATTCGGTTTTAGAAAAGTATGGGTAGTATTCTTTATTTTTTTTATGTGTGTAAGGTTTCTTATGGAACGTATCTACCACATAAAAAGAGACTTTGTATATATACATATGTAGTAAAAAAATATGCTCACAGCGTTCTTCAAGTTTTAAGGACTAGGGTATGTTGTTGAATAAAAATAATACCAATGAAAAACATAAAGAATGTGACCTACGAAGCTAAAGAGTTTGTGACCCATAAGATGGAATTCTTATCTTATGATGCTAAAATATTTTTAAAAAAAGCACACACACAAAGAACTTGTTCCAATGAAAAGAATTGCTTCTAATAAGTTATTTCATATTTTAATCGACTTTATCAATCATGTTAAGAACTGTTTTTATTTGCTTAAAAAAATAAAAATGTGTGTTATATTTATTTTATACAGAATTATTTAATTATCATATATTATTATATACCATACAATTGGGAATTTAGTAATTTTCTATTAAATTTTTGTAGTATGGAACATTTGTGTAAACTCCTGGTATTTTTTCGTTACATTTTATTTTATTATATAGCTTGCATGTATTTATTTGTTTGGTCCTAAAATGTATTATTATCAAATAAAATATATATGTGTACATGACTTACATGACTGCTATTGCTACACCCATTTAAAGTAATAAGTCCAATAGCTTGATCCATTGAGATAGTCAGTGTCAAGTTTGAACAAGTTGTGACTTGTTAACCGGCTTCTAGAGCTGGAAGAGTGAGGTCGTGCTTGTCGTGTCTATTGCGCATCATGGATTTCGAATAACGCGTTTATATTAAGTTTTGTTTGAAGTTGCAATAAAGTGCCAAAGAAGCCCATGAAATGTTAAAATCAGTGTATGGCGATAATGTGATGATTATGAAGACTTTTTATAAGTGGTATAAGCGATTCAAAAGCGGAAATGAGTCAGTTGAAGACGAGCAACGGTCGGGACATCCTTCGACTTCAAAAACAGTCGAAAACGTGCAAAAAAGTGGTTCGTTCAAACAGGCGATTGACTATTCGAGAGCTTACTGAAGAACTGAACTCGTGCGGGTCCGTGCAAAGCATTTTAACCGATAGTTTGCAAATGAGACGAGTTAGTGCGAAATTTGTTCCCAGACACGAGCAGAAGGAAAATCATGTGTCAGCTTACACGAAATTGAAGGATCGTCTTGATGCAGATACGTACTTCATGGTCAACATTGAAGATGAAAGTTGGGTGTATGGCTATGCCCTTGAGACGAAAATGCAGGGTTTTAAATCGAAAACGAGTGGCCTCGAGCTCCTTGCCCTAAGAAGGCGATTCAGTCAAAGTCGAACCTCAACTTCATGCTAATTGTTGATTGCGATAGTGAGGGCATAGTGGTATCAGAGTTCGTTCCAAGGGAAACCACTGTAAACTCCGAATAATACAAGGGCGTAATGCAACGTTTGAGAAACGATGTACGGAGAAAGAGACCAGAAAAATAGGCCAATGGTGTCTCCTTCATCACGATAACGCACCGTGCCACACCTCGCTTCTGAACCGCGAATTTTTGGCCGAAAAAATGGTTCCTGTCTGTTCACATCCCTCTTATTCTCCGGGTTTAGCACCATGCGACTTCTGGCTCTTCTGAAAAATAAAAACTGTGCTAAAATTAATACGTTTTGCCACCATTCCCGACATTGAGATGGCCACGACGAAGCAACTGAAGACCCTTTGAAAGAAGCCTTACAGAAACGCTTCAACGTTAGGATAAGTGCATTACTAGCTAAGGAGAGTACTTTGAAGGAGATTAATTCAAATTTGATCTAAGCTTATTACTTTGTTCGTAATAAAATTATTCACCGTATTTTTGATCACACTTCGTAAGTCGGTGACTAATACATAAAGACCTGAGTTTAAATTCCATATAACTATCCATAATTCCATATGAAATAGCTGAATTTGCCACTGCAGAGTTACGCCGAATCGACCGAGACGACCCTAATAAACAGACGCTTTTTTAATTTGATCGCCCTTTCTTGCTCAGCCAAATATGGGTCAAATTTTGGTTAACAGATTATTTTTAAAAACAGTTTTATAATTATTATAAAACTGTTTTTAAAAAATAATTTATATGAAAAAACTTTATACTTACAAAAATAAACAACTGTTAGATTCAGCACCTTGCAAAAATCACGTTATTATAATAAAAAAATATTTTTTTAATAATATAAAGAATTAAAATATTTGTATTTTTTATCAATAGTACAAATTTTACAAAAAATGAAAATATAATAAATAATCGCCGTGAATTGTGTACTGCAATTATTCAGCATGGAAAAACATTTCAACTACAGAGAGTAATAGATATCTAACTCATGAAAGTAAACATCTAAAAGTATTGTACTGGTGTTTAAATTAAAAATACCTTTTTTGTTCAGCCTAGGTAAATAGTGAATTTGTTACTATCCAATCAATCCTTGTTAAATAGTGAATTTGTGATTAATTTCGATAACACAGAAGAATCAACTTCCTTCAAAAGAGGTAGGTCCTCTGTAATGACACAATTGATTAGAAATATTGACTTAATGCAACTATAATATATTACTCTTAAAATATCACTTACAAGTCATAAGGTCTGTCAGTAATACTACAGTAGCAAATATTATTGTAAAAATCATATTATTGTCTTCTGAATCGAAGGACAAATTCTTAATTGGCAAAGTGCTATCAATTTTATCAAAGTAGAAAAATTAGATTAGATTAAACTAACAGTTAAAATATGATAGATTAAAAGGAATGCATTTTTTTCTCAACTCATAAAAACAATTGAATAATTATGAAAAATATTCAAAGTAGAAGAAATATGACGGATACTTAAGCCAGCCGAATAAAAATAAAGTTTGTTGTCGCAAGGGTACCTTTAAAACTAATCGTAGAGGAATAGTTAATAATAATATGTTACACCTAGTAGTATAAATATGCTACTGCTGAAAATTATCTGCAAAAGTCAAATAGTTCTTCATTTCTGTTTCTGTTCATAAAGTTTTAATATACGAAGCAAATATTATGAATCACCATAATTTTCTTCCTATTTAGAGGATTTACATACAATTATCAGATTCAATCTTGCAGGAAGTTGCTCTCAGTCATCAAATAACGAAGATTAATGTGCACGTATAATTATACTAGTTTATTAAAATTAAGGAAAACACTACAATTAAGTAACAACTGATTCATTGAAATGTTGAATCAAAATGTGAATTTAAGCAGATATGGAATATAAGGAAATATATTTATAGAAACCTTATTATAATACTTAATATGTAGATGCAAAGTTACAATAATTCTTTAATTCTGGATATTATCTTTATATTTATAAGTTCTATTTTGATAAGAAAAAACTTGACTCAACTAAATCTAATCATTTTACTATTATGAAATTAAAATAAAAAAAAAGATTTTTTATATTTCTCATACGCCAGTTTCCATTTAAGTCCTTTAAGGAAAATACATTTTAGTTTGCTTATTCGTTTTACTTTTATTAGGTTTAATAATAAAGAAACCTCGTTTCATCTTTACTAAGAATAAATAACTGAAGGTCATCTACATTTGATCGGCTCAGCTCTAAAACCTACTTAATGCCAGCGGCGCGATGTTTTCTTCTGATTCATACTAGCTGTCAGTCCTCACTATCGTAAGATACCGCAGTGAAAAAAAAAGTTAAGGGTCCGGTATTTGTTTGTTGATAGATTGAAATGCGCTTCTTCAGAAATGGTACGCAAATATACAATTACTTAACAACAATGGTAATTAGCAAAAATAATGTTTGAATTAAAAATACTCTTTTAAGTCGTCACGAAGACCGACTTATACTCTCGGAGATTTAGGGTGAAGGCGACTGATTTATTCTGATTTCGAAGATTATCGTCTGTGGGATGAACTCTCGTATATTCTAAAGTGGTAGTGCAAATAAGAGTTCTGATGAAAATGAAGTGATTTTATATGACAGCGAAAGAGGAGATCAATGTCCCTACTTTCCATTGAATCCTTGGCCAATCTGGTTGACTTAAATATCTTATTTGATGATTATTGTATGACTTCAGCAACGGTAGAATGCTGGCCATTTTTTTGGGGAATCGTTTTCTTAAATAGGGCACATTCTTTCAATATTTTGATCAGCACAATAGATCTGTTTTTGCGTTAATTGCTTTCGGTAAGAACGTAATGTTCTTCGGTTTTTTTGTTAAGTACGCTCTGTTTCTTTGCGAATGTAAGAAACCAAATAAGTGCAGACACAATGAGGTATGAGTAAACATAGTTCAAATAGTGTAAGAATGTATTGAGTGTAAACATGTATAGATTTTGCACGTATAAATACCTAAACGAAATGATTATTCATATATTATTATGCAATAGATAAAGTATTTCTCTTAAAATTTTGGAAGCTAGAAAGGGGAAGCGAATTTTAATTTTAACTGGATGCTGAAACACTAATCAGACCTGACTTTTTAAAAAATAGAATATGGGAATTTTCTAATGGACAAAATATGAGTCAATGTATTTAGGAAACATATGTTTCGTTATTGTTAGCAATCGCAAGGAAAATACAGCAATCAGTCGATGGGGTCACTTCGTGCGACCCATAAGGCGATTACAAAAATATTTACAGAATGTGGCAATTCATATCGTGTATCTGTCTATTCTACTTATCATATTCATTTTGTCCACCGAACGAAAGCAAGTGAGTTGTATTATAATTTTCTATTATACTATAACAGTTATTATATATTATATTTTTCTTGTGAAGTAGATTCTTTAAAAAAGAATGTTAATCCAATAACATATTTATTGTAGTTACTCTTAATATTTGTCAAACATCCAAATATTTTAATTTAATACTATTATTATCACCCTAACTTTTTCCTAAGATTTTAAATCCTTAAATTTTTGTTATGATGTTTTAGTTAAAATATGACAATATATTGTAATTTTATAATTCACAGTTATTATATTTATCATACAGATGATCTTAAAAAATTTGATTACTTGATGACTATCACTGATTCAGAATTTGGTTTATAAATATTATAAATAATTATTTACTCAAATTGTATCCTTACAGTACACACGAGCTTTCCCATTTATTTATTAATTACATAATCAACTCAACACTGTAATAATAATAAAAACATATACTTTATGGTTATTTTTAACATTATATAACAATATTATGTTTAAAAACTCTCTTTAAATCCATGAATAATTAAAGTAGAGGAGTAGCTTATGTGTATAAAGTTTTAAATTTACATCAAATGTAAAAAGTGCCTCTCATTTTACGAAGAGAACGGTTGTATCCTCAAAACATAATTACGACTTCTTTGAATATGATGAGGAAAATTTATTACAAAATTTTTAACTGCTAGATATTATACATTAATTTATACACAAGATCCTTCCTAATACGACAAACATCACATTCACTGTAGTTATTTGATCATTATAATAATATCTTGTTAATTTATACTAAAATTTACAATATATATTATTATTAACAAGATCAAACATTATGATATTTTTTTAATCTTCAAACCGTCACCTTATTTAGCACCTATTAATTAAAGTTAATGTTTCCGGCGTCACCGTGGTTTCCTTTGCTAATGTGGTTTCCCGTCTATAAACGGAAATCTCTGATTCAGTTAATAGCTGTAACATAAATAGGCAAGAAACCACCATATTTAACTTAATAATATAAACACGATTAAGATTCACAAACTACATCATCATTAAAGCGAGCGTGTAAGCGTTATTTAATTTATATTACAATTTTAAGATCTATAATTAAACAAATTAATGAAAATGTATGTTTCAAAATTATGGGTGTAATTGACATTATTAAATAGTTATCGCAAAATTACACTTCTGCTATCAATACGTAACTTTGATATAAACCATTTGTATATATTATGAAATAGGTACTTTTAAGTAAAATACATTAATAGTAATTAAAGTACAGTGCAGTAAACGTGATTTTTATGTGTCTATGTTAAGTTAACCAGTCAGAGAACAATTGAGATAACAAACGTCTTAAAAACATCCTTACTTAATTAAATAATTGCCAATCACGTGATCAAATGCAGTGGAAAATTTGTGAGCTCAATATAAATTTTCTTTTAGTATCTTTATACTAATTGTTCATCTGCTCTAAATTTCTGCATATTTCATTCTAAAAAATATATCGTTTGATAAACATTAACATACTTAAGGCATTACATAACGTGCTAATATGTTTATTTTCTGTGTTTTTATTGTACATACTTATAGATTTGACACTTGACCTACGATAGCTGCTATCTGAAGTTACTCGGTAAATGTTATCCAGCTGTATGTTTTTCAATGGGTTTTTCCAATGGCTCTATATGACTATCCTCTTACATATTTATGTATACAATTATATTTATTTAGTTATTTATGCAATTTTCAACAAAAAGAAAAATAAACACATTCATTTTTTTATTTACTTTAATAAAAAAATGTTTTTCTTTTATTTCACATATATTATTAATCAGTCTAGTTTTATTATATTTAGTATCGAACCTTAGTAGTTATTTAAATTTTTTACCTATACAATAATATTTAGTTCTTTAAGATCATTTTTTTTATATATCTGTGACGTATAGAATCAATGTCCACTCTTAAAGTTCTCCAATATATAAGCAGAAATGCAAATGCACATCGATAAAACCAGTATTTTAAATCAAGACGAATTTTACTTTGTCTGTTTTAAGAATTGATTTTAATGTTTTATAGTACGTCATCCGATACAGACGTGTGCCAAGAAAAGGTATTTCAAACTCAAACAAAAAAATATTTATTTTAATTGTTACTAATACGCCACTGGTTGTTATCTCAATTGTTTTTTTTGTCTATATAATTTTCAGACATGTGTTGTATATTTAAATTAATTTCAAATAAAAATCATATGAGAATACTACTCCATTATTTTAATAAAATTTATTACAAGTAACGTCTAACGTGATATAAAAAGAATTGTATATGTGTAATATTTATTCTTAACGTCACAGCTATTTATAAATATATCTACCTACTAATAATGAACGATTAATGGTACAGATAAAATATTACAAGATAATATACTGTAATTCTTAATATTATTTTGACGTTAAATTTTAATATAAAATAAAACTATTATTTAATGCATGTTTAATATAATGTGTTTATATATTGCATAATTCCGTTCCATGGTAATTTCTGCCTGAAATAAGTACAAATACAAAAATAAATTAACACCTATGTTGATAAAAAATTTACTCAATAAAACATCATATATAAAGTGAAAAAATATTACAAAACATTAAATAAAAAAAACACAAAAATATTTTTAATTAATCAATGTTTGGAGTTCGTGGTCTAATTTGTCGTGGCATACTTTTTCAATCACATCTACTAGTTTTTGTTTGCTCGTTGAGTTGTGCAATCGATTTTTTTCTTAATTGTGACACAAAGATATTCCAACAATTTAATTAAGAATATTCCAGAATTTATTTTTACATTTACTATTTTTTTAATTAATTATTATTTTTTTTTCAATTTCAATTCCAATATTATATTTTAATAAAATATTTTAAGAATACTATTTTTTTAATTAATTATTATTTTTTTTTCAATTTCAATTCCACTGCTTTGATCAAATTTATAAAAAAAAATAAGAGTACAAATTAAAGCACGAAGTTGCAGTCCAAATTTTACCTCGCGTGCTGTTTCATCGAAGGGATGGAAATAAATTTCAGACAATTTTATAATCCACCGCTTTTACTATTCCGTCAATAGGATTGACACCTTCCATTCCAGAATATAAGAAGCACCTCCAGATAATTTGTCTCTCTGGATTTGATATTTTTTGCCTGGAGGCATTAAACGCTGTATTTTAAGCCACTTTTACGATGAATGCATTGCATCTGAACCGTATATATTTCTATCATCAGAGAATGTCACTCATCTTCAATCCAAAGCAGTCCAGATTTTGTGTCGATTGGCCCATTTAACGCTTATTTTATGCATTTCTTTGGTAGATAATATGTGGCTGAGGAAAATCAGTGTATTCGACCGTTGAAAAGCTAACTATATTTATAGCGTGGGACATATCAATTAAGTTTACTTGAACTAAACCTTTTAATATAATTTTATTACATTAGTTGATGTTTTTATTATTTTTTATTACATTTCGTGTTGGCGTTTTATGACTCATTATAAAATTATGTTTATATAATAAAGCAGCCAAAATGCTTATTACAATGATCCTATTTTTTTAAATATTACCATCTCTTTATTACTAATTATATTAACTAAAGATATGCGCTCTACTTACTGTGATTTCGAAATATGAACTATAAAGAGTATGAATTGGTCGCATTGTACTAAAATTAGATGGCAAACCTATTTTTTCATTAATTGTGTTCTAAATGTGTTGATTCTCAGAATCACCTTTATTTTTATCGATTTGTCTTTTTTAATTCCCAGAATCACCTTGATTTTTATAGATTCGTCTTTTTACTTTAGGCAGCTTGTTATACGCCGTACGTTCACCATGATAATAAATAAATCGCAAGGACAGTCGTTTAGATATCTTAAGACAGTTCAGCGGTGCATTAGGCTGCGCAATGCAACTTTTTTATACATATTTTACCAATAAATTTAATATATAAACTGCACAATTATATGTTTGTATTTTTTATATATACATGAATTATTATTTCACTGTCGTAAAATGAATTATGAAATTCTAACTTCATTCATTCATTTTAATCCAATATGTAGCTGGTTGTTGACATTTATAAATTAGTAGTTTTTACTGTTTTTTTTACAATTTTGACGCAACATCTTATATATAATTGTGTTGATTCAGAACTTTCAAAATATATTATGAATATACGTATTGATTGTCTCTTCTAGAAATTAATCAAGCAGCGCATGGAAGTGAATTTTGATTAAAATTTAACAAATTTTAATAATTTATTTTAGGATGCAGTTTTTTGCTGTTTTTGCGCTTTCATTTTTCGTCGTCATCAACGCACAATTTGAATTGAATCCAGAAGCACGTGAGTATTGAGCAATAATAGATAAATAAGTATTAGTTTTCTAATGAAAATATTTTTACAGCACCTAAACAATGTTATATGCAAAACAATGAAGAGGGAGAATGCGTCTTTTACTATCTGTGTCACAACGAGACTAACAAAGTCATCGTTGACGGCAACAATGTGATCGATATTAGGTAAAAACTATCATATTCTTCACTTGAGACATTTTTTGATATAGCTCCTTACCAACCACTTTACAACACTTCATCTTACTATTTTTCAATTTTTTCATTTTCTATAAAAATAGCTTAAACAGTGTGATGTGGACAGGAACGTCAATTGGGGCGGGGCAGGTGAAGGCATTTGCCCCCCCCCTTGAATTTTGCCAGAAAAATGCATGTTATTTACTGAAATACTATGAATCTTAATGAAATGAAATATTATTAACTTTTGTCCCCCCCCCCCATCTAAAAAAAGCTGATTTAAAAATTCTCAAGTAATACCTCTAAGAAAATCTAAAAAACACAGTCTCGAAAATAGGGGATAGAATATCACATTGCAGGGACGTAATTTAGGGGAGGGGCAGTTGGGGGCACCCACCTTGAATTTGGCCAGAAAAATGCATGTCATTTAATGAAATATTATGAATCTTAATTAAATCGAAACATTAAAAAAAAGCTCCCCCCCCCCTCTTTGAATTTGGCTAGAAAAATGTGTGTCATTTAATG